>NC_092366.1:8903867-9203867 GCF_030848805.1 Temnothorax longispinosus | reverse complement strand
TCCGAATGCGACTTGATCTTTTTGAGATCGGTGATCGGCGGTGCACCCGGCAGCTTCATCGCCTCGATGCGAAAACCGTGGCTGCAGGTCGAGCTCTGCTGTTCGCGGAACTGCATGTACCGTAATTTAGTCACGGCGCGTTGCTCGTGCTCCAGCTGGGTCGGTGCGTCCGGATCGACGGCAATCATTTTCTGATAGAGGTCTGGTCTAGCGGTGGTCTTGGACACCTCGGACTCGAGGAAAGTCCGCGTGCCCATCTTGATATCCATCACGTGCGGATCGTTGAAACCGAAGAGCAGATCCTGCAGCTCGATGAACGTGTCGCCCTTGTACTCAACCTCCCGGTAATATCTGCGAGGTGCAACAAAAGTTGAGTCCTGAGGTCTATCTTATTTACTTACGTCGCCATAAAAAACCGAAAGAATTTTCAAGCAAACCTCGGAATGCAATCCCGCAACGCTTCCTCCTTGCTCAGGGTCTCATAAACAATGCGCTCCGTATTTTCAGCGCCACCGGTCTTCCTCTTCCAGACGGTGCCAGGACCGGCGGGTGCAAAGCCGTCCGGGTGGCCCGATAGTTGAAACCAGGACTTTAGTCGGTTCTTTAAGAGTACGTCGCTGGCTGGCGCTGTTAAATCCAGAGCATTCTGGAACATGAAAGATGACGTAAAATCAGGTAAAATGGTTTTTCGGAAAACGAGCGCACACGTGTGTGTTACGGACTAGCTAGGTATGAATATAAATACACGTACCAGGGCGAGGAATTTCAAGGAGAGATCCTCGTCCGGCATCGTCGCGTCGGACAGGACCAGGGGGAATTGTTCCATCTTTCGTATGGTGGCCGGATCGTTGGGCAATTTGGCGAGCGAGCTGGATGATCTGGAGCCAGCGCTGCTGGATCGGTTGCCGCGAGAGCCCATCGAAGTGCTCCGTCGCCATTGACGGAAGGCGCTGTAAGTGCTGCTACTGCTGCTGCCGGGCCCATCTTTCTGTCGACGGTGGTCCTTGTTGCCCATCGAATCATGACTGCTCAATTGCGTTTGCTCCTTGCTCGAGGGCTGCAACCAGAGAGGCCTACTAAGAATTTAATCCAACCGGGACAAATGTGTTACGCTATAGGGCGCGCCGCCTCGAAATTTCAGTCGTCCGGAACCGGGGGGGACTCGATACGACGAGATTGCATCCGACCGGATCGGCCTCGCCACTGAAGCGGGAATCAATAAATTTGAGACGATCTTCGATCACAACAAGATGATCCGAGTTATCTCGTTACGTTGAAAGTGACAAGCCTGCGCGCGGTGCGCGAAGGCTGTTTATTATTATTCGCGTTAAGTCGCGTTACCGCGCGCTTTTCGACGTGAATATTCGATATCGCGATACACCATTCATTTTAATCTCCGCGCGGCAAGGTCCACGCGTATGATAATTCGACCGTGATTTCGGCCTCGATTATTGGCTCGCATCTCATCTCATGTCTCTGCGATTGCGGGTGACGGCAAACTGATTAGTTGTTAATTGGACGTTTGATGGATCGCGGGAACGTATTATTGACTTACACGTAACCAGATAAATGTCGCGAATTATCGGCGGATCTCATTACGAAGTTGACAAAAAAAGAACGGACAAAAAATCGCCCATGATGCCGCCGTCACCCGCCGGCCGCCGTGCGTGCCTCTCTGAAGGAGGATGCAAGAGGGAGGGGAAAGGAAGGAAAGAGAAAAAAACAGAACTCGAGGCGCGATTGTTTCATAAATACGGATCGCGTCTCACGCTACCTACTGACGTCAGTGACTTTTATTCAAGTTGCACCGTGCCACTTGTCGCCGCATAGCAGGGCCAATTTCAGCGTGTTCGCGGTGCGCGATCGCTCCGAGAGGGGAGGGAGACCGGGAACGGGGGAGAGACGATCGAAATGTCGAGGTTCTTAATGCAAGGCGATGATGCGGTTGTTCGCCGTGTGTATCTATTTGTGTTATACCTCGCTTAATTTAGACCGGCGAATTTAACATTTTTTCACAGGACTTGAATTTCGATTCCACATACTCGATGGCGAATTAATTCTCTCAATTTATACTCATTACACGCACGGCACGATGTTCGCATGTCTTAAGGTGTCTTCGGTCGGAAATTTCAGTTAACTTAATCAGCGATTAACTTAAAAAGTAGGTAACACCTGTACTATTCTGTTAACATAGACTTATTAACTTAAACTTTTTGTTGTTCAACATATGGAACGAGAAAGATTAGATTACAGACGAGTTGCGTAGGTATAGCTAAAAATTTTGCTTCAAGTAATTTTGAATTGTAATCGATGATGAATTCTGCAGAAACTTTGAAGTTGTCCTTAGTCCGGATCTACAATAGGTGTTTTAAGTCCTAAGCCCTAAGAAATCGACCAATTACAGTCGATTATTCTCCTTAAATTCGAATGTGATTGATCAATTTCTTAAGGCTTAGAGCTTAACCCTTTGTAGTCCCACATGGGTCAATTTGACCCAACTTCGTTTGGATCTAAATATCAGCTAAATGCCTAGCTTAAAATGGGACTTGGTGCGCTATCTACAAGAGTTTGAAGTATCCTCTATAGGTAGAGACCGTTAATCATGTACCCGCTCACGATTTTTTTTTCAATATGTTGCCATTTGATTTCTCACAAAACCGCAGTTGTTTTATTGTTCCAGAATTATTTGAACCCGATCGGACCGATACCATTAAAATGGCAACCATTAAAAATCGACTGGGTCAATACGATCCAGTGTGACTACCGCGGGATTCTAGAGAAGTGTGACTACGAAGGGATAAAATGCCTATTGCAGACCCGGGCTTAAGCCCGTACCAGACTACGGATTGGGATTGAGATTGGATTGAAATTCGACCAATCAATGTAAAGTTCACTTAAACTTGAGATCAGTTTTCTCTATTCTCATTGATTAAATTTCAATCCTATCTTAATCCCAATCCGTAGTCTGATACGGGTTTTAGGGAGATTCGCATTAATTCATCAACTCTACAAATCATCTTGCGAATGCGTCTTACATACAAGATAATCTTCGCGAGATAATAAATTAAAACGATAGTCACCTTCAAAATATATACAAATCGAGATACAAATATATGCACTGCCCAGTTAAGGAGATATTCTACTGTAAAATGCGCTTTTTTCGGGATTTTTTTACAAGAAACCAGTGAAAATTGTTAGTATCAGCTTTTTATGTATATATTTTATTATCTTTAGAGAACATAAAAAATATTTTTTGGAGCTGAATTAATAAATATAAATATTAATTAAGCCCTATCAAATACATGGCAAAAAAAAACGGTGCCCATGATTGCGCCCATTCTGATTGTCTGAAACAAAAAATTCAAAAAGATTCTTAACCCTCAGTTACCTCACCTGGGTCTGAGAGACCCTGCACATTGTCAAAACGTGCAGGGTTTTTAAAACATTCATAAAACCCTTATATCTTTTTTTAGTTAGTACTACATCAATTTGAAAAAAAGCAAAGTTTTTCGCTTTTTCAGAAAAACACGTCTTCCTCTTTTTTAAAATAACATTTACATTTTTTAACTTGGAATAATCTAACTTGCACAGTCTTGTAGATCTTTAAAAGACGCATTGATTAAAAAAAAAGACTTCAAATTGATGCATTTGTCTTGAAGATACAAGCTGGAGAAAACGGCAGGGGTCTCTCAGACCTTGGTGAGGTAATATCGGGGTGTAAAAACGTAAGATAACTGAGGGTTAATTAGTATGAGTTTGGCTATAGCAGGAACTAGAATTAAGTAAAAAAAAATGTTTTTACGACTTTGGCAACCTTCGAAAAATTAAGAAAATTCATACTAAATTTTCAAAGTGCCGCCATTTTTAAATTTTCTATTTTTTTATTCCATTCTAGTTCCTGCTATAGCCAAACTCATACTAATTAAGAATCTTTTTGAATTTTTTTTCAGACAACCAGAATGGGCGCAATCATGGGCACCGTTTTTTTTGCCACGTATTCGATAGGGTTTAATTAATATTTATATTCATTAATTCAGCTTCAAAAAATATTTTTTATGTTCTCTAAAGATAATAAAATATATACATAAAAAACTGATATTAACAATTTTCACTTTCTTGTTAAAAAAATTCCGAAAAAAGCGCATTTTACAGTAGAATACCCCCTTAAGGTATTACTTTTCGCTACAGTGTCAGTCTTACACCAATCTCTCGTTAATGATACTAGAACATGAGTACATCCCGCGCTAAGCTCGAATGTCTATTTTCTCTATCCTGCATTCTCGATCAACGCGCTAAATCAACGAGCCATTAATTTCTCTTTCTAATTACAATTCCTTTGTCGACTTCTCTTTATATCTCCTCGTGTTATAACGCGCAGTATTACAATTTAGATAAGCAAGGAAGTTCTTTTATCGCTAATTTTATCAATGTTTTTATCAATTTTATCACGATAGAACCAAACGAAAAGTACAGCACAGTACAAAATGCTATTTTAACAGTGCGGTTTCTTTCTATACTTAGAACTGAAATGTATAATCTTATCGCATCATGCACACATCGTAGATTACCGTAAAATTTCGCAAACAACCAAGATTGTTCAGTCAGCTGACGACAAATCGCTACAATAGGCCTGTTCGTTTTCGCTGCACTTCTGAATTAGTGCAATAAGTTAGAATGAAACAAATATATTTTCTTTCATTCTAACTTATTGCACTAGTTCAAAAGTACAGCGAAAACGCACAGGCTTATAATGTTTCACCGCCGCAAAAATGTTCTGCGGGCTCCTCGTAATAAAAAAATCTCCACAACAGAAAGGAAAATGACTGAAAAAAATGTTTCTGAAAAAATACGGAGGATTACGTTCGTAACTATGAATATACGCCTGCGTTTTAGAAAGGAAAACAAGCGTAAATGAATGTTAATTGTGCATAACGACGGCGCCGTAACGTGCGCGCTAAGTATAGCCTCCGTCCGTTAAGTTCGGCCGGACACGCGTTCGGATCAATCACGCTCGCGGTCATCCTGCCTCGAATCGCCGCTAAATGGCTTTTGTGGCGATAAATAGAGCCGGGCAAATGGTGCCGCGAGTAACGCGACGCTTTAACGTTAACGAAACTACAACGCGCGGGCAATAGATGTTGTCCGGCGCGGACAATCCGCCTGCGTGTTACCTGCGTTGTTACGAGCCGCTCGCGCCCGCGCCCGATTCCCGTTATTAAATTACCACGGCGAGATTATTACCAACGGCAAAACGTAACCAACTCCCGTGGCCGTTCAGCGCGACTCGGTAACAAGTGTATCCGCACGCTTAAAACTGTGTCAACCGCGCGCCTCGAGCGATCTGTCGCAGCCGCGTATCGCTCCGCGAAATCGTAAGACATCGTCGAGCGGGTTCTCTCGTTCCAACTAGGTTACACGCTTAACCCTTTCAACCTACCAGGCTGAAGTGGCACGCTGACGCGTCCCGTCGCTGGACATCCCTGCCTGTCCAGTGTCCGGAGAGAGATCGTTCGGCGTCTCCCTCGACCTCGTCCGTCGAGATCGAAACGCGCGGAGAGATTGGGAGAGATTTCACACGACAAAGCGTCTCGTGTCACGAAGGTCACGTTCACGTGACGAGAACTCGTGGTATCCGTAAATTATGAATTTATTAATATTCCTCCCCGTTTTCCTCTTGTTTTCTCCGCGCTGCGTCCAACTGCGAGATCGCGGCACGTGGACGTGTAATATTAATGCCACTACATATCATCAATGATGACTGTGCCGCTCGGTAATGCGCGCGTGCGTCATTAATAGGAAAACCTATCATTATTTTTCACGCGTATTCCCGTATCAAGGCTTCGCATCATGATTAATCGTCGGTATCCGCCTTTTGCGATACCGCGAAGATCCATCCGGGTCGGAGATTAGTTCGAGGAGGATTCGAGGAAGCGCGGCGAGGCGAAGAAAGTTGGAAAGCTTCGGAAAGAACGAAGATGTACCTACGTCACTGCTCGAGCGACCTCCTGTTGCGCCAGCTGCATCGAACGTGTTCCTCTATTCTCTTTCTCTTTTTCTCTCACGGTAAAAAAAAAGAAATTTTATGCACAGGCATAATATATTTATCAACAAATTAAATGCAGGAAAAGATACCTGATTATTCGTCACGTTCGTTGGTCGAGTAGAAACGTTGATAAAAACGGCAAGATTATTTACACGGTTTTACGATACACGATAAAGAGATGAAATATCTTTCAATGCGCTCGCGCGCGCGCGCCGTGGCTTACTATAAGTCATTAATAGGTGCTTTCCACTTACATCAAAACTCAGATAATTCTCACTTGTGACGTCGTTCTATCCTTTTTGGGAATTAATAAATAATAAAAACAGAATGACATCACAAGTGAGAATTATCTGAGTTTTGATGTAAATGGAAAGCAACTATTATATTCCAGCTTGTTATATATTGTTATATTTTAATTTTTTTTAGTTTATTATAGTTCAGATATTTTGTATAATGACCATAGTTTTACCGTTATGACTTAAGGCCGGTCTACAATCAGTCGTATGTCGGAGTCGGATGTCGGAACGTAGCCGATGGTCCAATGAGAGAATTTCTTTTTCGGAAACGAATTTTCCTCATTGGACCATCGGCTACGTTCCGACATCCGACTCCGACATATATACAACTGATTGTAGACCGGCCCTAAGATTAGTACTAGATAAAGACCACAACCCCCATGGTCGAAATATCGTGATAAGTTAATATTCAATGAAGTGGCCAGTCAGATCGAAATAAATAATTGTTTATTATATATGTATTATATGTAAAAAAGATTCCTCACTTCCCAACGGATTTCTTTGAAAAAACTTCGAATCTGAAAGAAGAAAGGACGGCTGATGGTTCATAGAAATCGAAGGATATTGAAATGAAGAATCTTCATCTTCATTTATTCTCGATTTTTCTAGACGAGCTATTCTTATACAAGGAGTTCTTATATACGTACGAATAAACGGATCATCAGGGACGCAACATCACTTTTTATTTAAGGTCACTATTTCCAAAGTCTGTTAACCTCTAACGATACGTTGACGACCGTCAACTTTTCAGAATAGCCAATAAATTTGTTCGTGTTGCTTGAAATTTTAAAAAATTCCTGCACTTAAAACGAGATAAATCTACATTGGGCGTTGGAGAAAGAGAGAGAAGATTCCAAGTGCAAAAAGTGCAGACAACGCAAACAGACCTAATAGAAGCTGGTTAACAGTCGGTTAGAGATTAACAGATGTTGAAATCAGCGACCATTATCGATCACTTTTTTCAATGTACGTTACCTGTTCTGTCCAGAGACACAGAGCGCGCATTTCTTTTTTTTTTTCATCTCATCTTCCCGCATTTCTATTTACTACATCTACGTTACTTGCGTTCTAGAAAAACGCGTGTTCCCGGAATAGAATGAATAGATTATTCTGAAATATATATTACGAGCACTTTAGTTCCACCACGCGGTGGAATCGATGAAACCGCTTTAACAGACGAACACGAGTCGAGTCATCTCGATTAACTAACAAACGGCCATCACGCCGACGTAGCCTTCGTTCAGGACACCCTGTACCATGGTGGAAGAACACTTCCACCATGCCCTGTACGATACACGGTCACTCGTCGAGATGAAATCGTGGACGTAGGCCCAGTGGGGTAAATGCGTGAACAATAACGGGTCAATGATCTTCCATTGAAAAACGAGTAGTATAGTTACACGATTCGATTCGGTGTTGCGCGACATAAGTATCCCGTATCCCGAAGGTCCTTCGCGAATTTTTGTACGCCGGGGTACTCCGGTCGCGTTAAACGACGTGGCCTGCCCGGTTATCGTTGATTACGTCAATCTAGAAGAGCATGTAGACACAGCTGCGTGCGTATGCACGCCGTTTGCGCATTTAATCTCATACTTGGCATTCCATCGACGCGTCCTCGCGCGAAACGGGAGATTCTCGCGAGAGGCGCGGAAAGAGAAAAGGGCACGGGGAGCGACTGGCCTCCTCCGTCCCCCTCCCACTCCCCCCGACAATCCGGGGTACCGGGGATTGTGTCGATCCGCAGGGCGGCCGCGTACCTTGTTGAAGTGCGTCTGTAGAAGCCGCTCATACTGATCGACCGCACGCAGGCAGAGCCTCGTGGTGAATGCTTCCATTCGTGCTGGCAGGGGCGCGTGACACACACTGCTCGACATTATTTATCCGTTTGGAACGCGTTGCGCGCACGAAATACCACAGGCGTGACGTTACGGAGAGTCGACGGCGGCACTGTCCGGACTGTGTCCCTCTCTCTCGCGCGCGCGCGCGCGCGTTCTCGGCTCGGGATCGTTCACCGGGAGTGTTTCACTTCAGCGCGGACGAACGTCGGCGAACCTAACCTCCATCGGGTGCCGGCCGAGGCGAGGCGAAGGCGAATCGACGAATGACGCGCGGGGCGTCGCGCGGTCCACGAAACCACCCTGTACGCCCGGTAGGCGCGCGCGAGCGCGAGCGTGCGCGCAGCCGATTGGCCGAGCCGACCGAACTCGGCTACGACTACGACAGTCCCTCGCTCCCTCCTTCTCGCACCCGTCGCATTTGCTCTCACTCCGTCCCGCTCGCTTCTTCTCACTTCCGTTTAGCGCTGTCGCCTTCCCTCCAAACTCGCTCGACTCGTTCTATCTCTATCCTGCTCGCCGCGTTACACTTCCCGTGTCGCCCTCCTGCCCCTGCCGCGTCGCCGCATCATTCTCCTTCCCTCTCTTGCTCCGACCGGACCGATCTCCTTCTCTCACTCTTTCTCTCTCTGTCTCTCGCATGCGCGCGCGCGAGTGCATTAACGTCACCGCTTCTGCGTGCCGCACAAATACTCGGCTATGCTACGCGAGACGGAGGCAACTTCACTCCGCTCCGTTTCGCTTCGCTGCGCTGCGCTTCGCGACGTCACTGCGCGATGCGTTCGTATACACACCGTGGCGACGCAACACTGAGGCGACGAGAGAGAACGAGTGTAGTTTTATCGGTATGCTCTCCCTCCCCCCGAGCGCGGCTGCCGATTGTCCCGGTATACGCCACGTACGGAACGTAGGCTGTTGGTGATTTGCGGTTTAGGAGAAGGCTGAAAAATAAATAAATCCAGGCCCCTTTTTTCCCGTAACACCCGGTCGAGCCGGTCGTCTTCACGCAGAGAAGAATATTCTTGATTTGAAAATATCTTTAGTTTCAACGTGGAAATTTTGAAATGAAATTATATTGAAGAAAACTTGCTTGAATGAAGTCATTATATAGTGTAACTCAGAAAAAAATGAAATAAAAAGTTGAAATTCTTATAAAATTAAAAAGATTATAAGTAGTGATCTCTTGCTTATAGTATATGAAACAATCTATATCTTCTTATAAGAATTTCAACTTTTTATTTCAACATTTTTTTTCGTTAGTTTTACTGTATATATAGTGACTTCATTCAAGTTCTTCAAGCTAGTTTTCTTTAAGCAAATTTTCTTCAAGCAAGTTTAACGCAGTATATAATCTCATTTCAAGATTTCTACGTTGAAACTAAAGATATTTTCAAATCAAGAACATTCTTTTTTTCTGTGCACGCTTTGAGAAAACGTGCTCACGATTTTCTACCCGGACCGGACCACTCGACACAATTTCGTATCTCGCTGAAAATTGTTGGACTTGTATATGTTCTTTTCTCGCCTAAGGAGAAAAAGATTGAGCGGATTAACAATAAACGGGAATAATGTCCATTTTTACCAATGCGGATTAACTTTAATCTAGGTTTAATTTACTTCTTATCTTTTTCTAATTTGTACATCTTAAGGACGTCTTATGTCCCGATTTTGGACATTGTGTTGTCTGGGAGAATAATAATACACGTATGTATTTCTTAATAAGTTAATCGACAATCAAATTAATCAAGTTGATCAAATTAATTGAGAGTCTAGTCGAAATAGGTCTACAATCAAACGTTGGAGAGAGAAAGAGAAAAGACGAAAAGCACGCCAAAAGTTCAGCTACACAAAAAAGGTTTTACACAAAAAAGAACGGAAAGTCATTGTCTGGACCTTTTCCGTTCTCATATTATGCACATGCGTAGAATGAAAACGTTACGATCACGATATGCAAGCGAGTCGAGCGGGAAATAGGAAGAAAGGGCAGCGCGAGAGAAAAGATCAAATTTATTTAAGTTGAGTAAGAAATAAGAATATATATAATGAAGCGAGCGCGTTTTCGCGAAATTCGCGTCAACGAACAATTCCGATCCTCGACTACGGCCGCTTTCCCACGAGCTCGCCCTGTTTGGTTTTTGCATATTGAGCCCGCAACAAATGACTCACGAACGGCTTCGACATTTCTCGTGCTTGACGTAAGCTCGTTTCCATCTTCCGATTGAGGCTCCGCACAAGACTTTCGTATGGTAACGTAGTGTAACGAAACGTGGGTCAACGCACAAGAAACGTATCGGTTACGGCGTTATACGTCAATACGTTTCTCGTGCGTTGATCCACGTTACGTTACGCTACGCTATCTTACGAGAGTCTTGTGCGGAGGTTCTAAGTCTGACCGTCGGAACCGGAGGTTTTCGGAATCCGCGAGCGAGAAGAGGGATCGCGCACGGCTGATTCACTTCCGGCTGCGGTCCGCGACGCGAATCAGGATAGATCCTATCGGAGGAGCCCAGCTCGTTCTCCGGATCCGTCGCGGTGCGCGAGGCGAGGCGCGCCACGGTGAAGCGTAAAACGGAACGATTTCGGGGTCACCGTCCCACATTTTTTCAAGAGGACTGCTCAAGAGGTTCCTGTTCACGAGAGCGGTCTTCGAATCCGTTTGTCGGACACGCCGATACTATCATTCAAATATGCTTCTACGATATTGTTCGCTAATCTCGCCCAATAATTCTGATCTAATGCTAAAGATGATTTGGACCAAACTCCGATCGACTCGATCGGTGGATTAATTTAACGGACTCGCTGTAGAGCAAAACTTTCAACTATATAAATTTGTCGTCCCTAATCTAATCTTCTTTTCGATATGACAAACAGCAAAAAATTGATAATTTCATCCATATTACTAAAATAATGCAGGTATTAACTCGATAAGCTAATCGGAGTTTAGTCAAAGTCACCCCGAACTGTTGATCGATGGTCGCTATCTATTGGCGCGATTCCCGGTCATCGGTGCCACTTGCTGACGTAAATCGCGCTATCAGGGAGAAAGTCGACGCCCGCTATGCGCGTATTCGACGCTGTTTTTACGATCGTCTTTACGTGAGTTTTTGGAGAACGAAAAACACGGCTCTCTCGATCTCACGCGGAAATTTCTCCGGATTCCGACGATGCGACGTCGTTGCCCGTTTGCATGTTTCCGCTGGGAGAAAAAGAGAGACTGAACTAATTCTTATTCCCGGCGTCACGTAAACGTGACAATCGGTGACGATTTTATTCGTTGGCGCGGGCGGCAAGGTAAGGATGATTGACCGCCGCGGAAATACGAGTAAGTACGAGACGCGAGAACACACACGGACGACGCGTCTCCGATTGGAATTGGGGTGTCCACGATCTCTCGCATGTTCTCACGTTCCTCGCGAGGAATGCCGCTAAAACGTGACGGCCGAAAATCCGCCCAGATTCGTCGGTTGAGGTATCCGCCTGGCGTTTCTCTCGGCGAGTGTCGAGCTACGTTAAGCGTCGTCTACAATGGCAACAGGAATATGCAGTAAGACGTAAGCAGTAAGCTATTGACCAACCACAGTCGATTATTCTTGTGAATTGTAAAAATCCCATTAGTCAATAACTTAATGCTTAATGCTTACGTCTTACGTCTTACGACGCTTTAGAGCGCTTAGAGCGTTCGTTAGCGCGACGTTACGAGATATCACGGTGGCAAGAGTACCGTTACGTCCCGTATCGATGTTTGGCTTTGTATACAAGGCCCCCTGGCATCATTTGATACGTGAAATTCGTTCATTACGAACTCTTTAAATCTCGTAGAGCGATTTCGCTACTAATGTATTAGAGTGATTACGATAGTCATTCCAAAAGAGAGGGTTATCTCTCTAATTTGAGTATAAATACGGCATCATAAGATAGGAGTGAATTTTTCACTCAAATTTTTAGAGAGGCTTCTCTACCGGAGTGTTACAATCTTACTCTAAAGCGAATCGGAATTCAGCCAATCACAGATGAGCTGCTCGTCTGTGATTGGCAGGATTGGCTGGATTATAATTCGTGATTTGCAACCCCAATCCGCGTCCGCAATAGTGTGACACGGGCTTTGAGTCTAGCTCATCACTAAAGATCGGCTGATAAATGACTCTAATAGGTGAAATTTTCCACTCAAAATTGTAGAGTGGCGGAATTCATTCTTATGGACACTGATTTATTGCACTCGAAAAGAGTGCAATAACTTTTAACTCCAACTTATAGAGTGCAATTTGACTCTTTTTTATAGAGTGGCGAATCGCTCGAAGTGAACAATCTCATGCATCTTTCACTTTTTGTTATACTTGCATTTCACTCGTTTTGAGTGATATTTCACTTCGTCTTTTAGAGAGGACATAAGCCGTGCTTGAGAACAGAGTCGAAATGTTTGTCAGCATGATATCGTTATTAGAAATATGTTTATCGCGGCATCTCGGTTGCGTTAAGATGTTAATCATGTATGTTTCAGGGCGGAGCATCTTGACGGAGATCCCGCCGCTACTCGTCGATTTTTCGGCAGCGAATGGCAATTATGGGCAACGTTGCGCGGCCTTGATTTAAGAAATCGATTACGAGATAGTCGGGAAGATTTTCGCAATGATGTGTCAGCGCGACGAATCACGGAATGAGATTGCCAAGAATGCGAGTCATTGCGTCGGCGTCGAATGTCTCATACACGCTAAGGTGCAGCCGTGCATTGTGACATTTCTCAAAAAACTATTGTTATTGCAAAAAAGATGTATGAATATAAAGCACAACTCTCTCTCTCTCTCTCTCTCTCTCTCTCTCTCTCTCTCTCTCTCTCACTCACTCTCTCTCTCTCTCTCTCTCTCTCTCTCTCTCTCTCTCTCTCTCTCTCTCTCTCTCTCTCTCTCTCTCTCTCTCTTCAGCAGATCTACCTCAAACATGTTGAGCTTGAAAGAACAACGTCTCTAGTGTATTCTTTAGAAGGAGAACACTAAAAATAACCTTCTTATTCTTTTTTAAATAATTGATGTTCTTGAAAGATACAAAAATATTGGGACATACAGATTTTTTCGATATAATATAGTGACGCACGTAAATGCATTTGACGTATAGATATAAATATACGCATACATTTTTCTACCCGATGTCTGTCGATTTAGATACGTCGTCGTCATCGTCCTTTTCGTCGCAAAATTCCAAGAATTTTATTGTCGTTTTGGCTTATATTTTACATGCGCAAATGTATACTTACATTGATAAAAATTGAACGCGACGGTAGAGCCGTTTCCCGATCGAGACCTCTTCTCAATCCGCGATGTTTCGGTCTAAGGTGATTTAATAAACCATCTTTAACGAGATTGCTTCCTCTCGACGTTAATCGAGCACGACGGTTTTACGGTTCTACGGTTCGCCCTTGGACGAGTACACGCCCACGCGTACAATCGACAATGATAATAACGATGTCCAATGTTGGGAGCATCGTGTTGTACTGGCGAACGTGTCTCGCGTCGTGAAAATATTGGCTTCGCCGGAGGTGAGATGTCTCGCCGATCAATTCTGTGAAATTAAAAAAGAATGATGATGCGTACGACAGTGACGAACTCGCCGTCTCAGAATTGATCGCGCGATGTTCCGTGCCGGCCGAGGCGTATATATAATTGTGTATTCTATTTCTTTTTCTTGGAAACGCATCACCGATTCTTTTTATTATGAATTTTGACATTCTAAATAATGATGTCACGTGGAAGAAGCCAATTCAGATGAATGCGGATCTCCGTTGCGGAGATGAGTGGTCCAGCGGTCTACCGCCGCCGTCGAGACGATGCCGGAGGGAGTAAGGCTCTTGGCGTGTGCTTTAGATCAAAACTCGATGATGTCAGCACTGACGTCTGGTTTTGAAGAAAAAGAGGTTTAGAAAAAAAATTAATAAGGTCGACCGGAACTGGTCTTACCGCGCCTATCCATCGCCCGTCACGATGACGACTGTTTCATAATTAACCGCGATAATAATTACGATTCTATATTGCTGACCTAATGACCCCCCTATATACGGGTCATTACCGATGTTTTTTTTTTATATGGATAATGGTTTTCTTTTCGTTCACGTCAAATAAGGTATAATCGCGAGGCAAAGAGGATATTCGTAATTTGCGATCTACCGGCGCGGCGGAAGTTACGTGGGCGGCGGCCAACCGTGAAGCACGTACGCGGCAGCTCCTATAGTCGTTTCGATAGTCGTTTTATCGCATCGCGATGCACACGACGAATTTATCTTTTTTCCTGCCTTCGCGCCTTCCTCCCGTTTTATCTAATTCCGACGTGACGACGGAAAACTGACGCGCGATAAAGCGTTTATCCTCTCACGAGTATTGGCGTTTCCGTTTTTAAGACGGGACTCTGTTAGAGGGTCTAGAGCGAAACACACATCCTTCAATCACATATTCGTATGCTCTCCTCGATTGCCCAAGTCCCGCCATACAAATCGATTTCGAGTACGTCTCTATCGTTATTTTTACACGCGTTAATGTCTTTTGCGCCCGCGCGATTAGCAATTTAATGAGGCTCTCGTAGATCGTTGCATTGAAGATGTTTTAAAAATAAAGCCCAGGCAGATGGAAACAGGTTTCGGAACCTCGAGTCTGTTTACATCTATACGGCTACTTTGTCGCGCCCTGTAGCCAATCGAGCGAGTCCTCGAGACTATAAAGATATATTTATTAACGGTCACTCGATCGAGAATACAAACGCGTCTCGGGTCTCGGGCGACGACGAGTTATTTACGATATTATTTATAGGTACGTAATACATATGGATACAATCGATAAGGCGGGTGTCAATTCCAATTCTGTCGCTTCCGATATCGCGACTTTCGATACCGCGTGCATACGCATGCGACGCGTCGATCACATGGGTCGCGGAATAAATGCCAGCATTCCCCACATTGTCGGTAATTACATCCATTGACGTCGATGCTTACTATTTTTCCTTATTTTTTCTCAACATTATTCACTCGTCTCTCTCCCTCTCTCTCTCTCTCTCTCTCTCTCTCTCTCATTTCGTCTCCATTCCGCAATCGGCCAAAGCGGCGATAAGCGGATCGGGGAGACTCAGCCGCGCTCTCGAAACTCGGTGCTTGAAAAATGTGCGAATTGTTGCGAGAGAGTCGCGAACGAGCGCTAACGAGCGTTAACGAGCCACCGCTTTGCCTGATAAACGGAGAGTTCGGACAGTTTATTGGTATTAAGCGTGGAAATTTTCGAGCAACCGCATTCTTGGGTCGACGAACGGCTCGCCGCGGATTGCCGCGCCATGCCACGGCTGGAGCTGCGTGTACGCAGCAGATACGACGGCACCGGATGTGGCACCGAAAAATGCGCAGTTTCTAGTCTCGTGCGCGCTACGCGGAGGATAGAATCCTCGGGGGAAAATTGCGACAGTCGAAAAAGGAACCTGTCCCACTCTGTGTCCGGCTCCGCCGCGCCGCTCTCTCGCCTCATCGTCGGCGTCGGTCGGCCCCACCGGTCCCACGCCGCGCGCTCGCGGCTGTAAGCAAGCGTGTACGCACGCAGCGGCATGGGCAGGCGAGCAGGCAGGCAGGCGGGCTGGCGGGCAGGCAACATGGTATGCGTTGGCCGCGGAGCGGAGCGTGCGGAGGTCACCATTGACGCAAATCTATCCGAGTGTCACGTGAGCGCGCGGGGCCGCTGGAACACAATATATACACGCGATGGACGACAACGGCGCGGCGCGGCGCGGCGGCCGGCCGCTCCACCGTTCCATTAAAACCATGCTTGCTACTCCGTCCGCGGCTATATATTTATGCGGCTAGTGATGGGCCCGAGCCGGCGCGGCGGCGGGATGAGCCTTGAGAGAACGTCGGCCGATGAAACTATGCCGAGCCGGAACGGGTTTTCGTCGGTCGAAAATACGGAGCAGAGGAGAACGGGGAGACTTCGTATCGGAGGCCGACGACATACTTGTAGATTCTTAAGATTCTAGTAGGCACCCAAACAGCACTGTGTTCAAAGTCGGGACATATGACGTCTTAAAGATGCCTTAAAACTGTCTTTGAGACGTTTTATGTCCCGATTTTGGACATGCATGCTGTCTGGGCATATTATGAAGATAGGATAGGATCGTTCTTCTTCAACGGGAGGGATTTTCCTCATGGGAATGGAAAAGATTTGGAAGTCGGGCTCGTTCGGGCGATGACATATATCGACATGGCAGCACCTCGCCTGACACGAGTGTCGTCCCCATCGCTATTTCGACGAGGACGTCGAGTATCAGAAGGAAGGACGGGAGGAAGAAGCGGAGTGGATATACTGCACTCCGCGGCCCACCCACGTTACGATATAATGGGCAATTAATGGCCGGTGGACTGGCCGATCCTCACTGAATGCCAATCGGCCACGGGAAGCGCCACGCTGGACGAAGCCTGTTGTTTAACCCTTTGCGCTCTGCCCGAACATGCTCCATATGGCAACGCGAATCGCCGGAGAGGTCTCTTTCTTGGCTATAATTAGAACGCTCGTGAACGCTAAGTCTTTTTAATACTGTCGACTCTTTAACACGTCTTTCGTCTCCTGATTCTTTCAATCGCCGCTTATAGTTCCCTATTTACGAGAAAATACCCGAATAACCGCAGCATTTTTCTTCTTTTGGTAAGGAAAGATCGTTAAGAAACTCTCCATATGTATCGCATGAACGTCAGCAAGGACCTTGCAGTAGCCTAGTTTCAGTCCTGCGAGATAGAACACGAATGTAGCGCGCATTTGCTCGCGCGCGCGCGCGAGAGAGAGAGAGAGAGAGGGGGGGGGAGAATATTTTCTATTTCTTATCATTTTTTAATCAGGTCAATGTTGCCGCGCGATGATCCGTTGCTCTCTTTAACCAGCCTCGTAACATGGTTGTATCTATGAACCTAAAAGTTGACCGATTGATTCGCGCGTAAACGAGCAGGATCTTTTAATTCAAACGGACGACATCCTAAAGATACGTTCGGATTATATTTAAATCTGGACATCTATACACGTATACATTTATTTCTATTTATATTTTTGTATTTCTAGCACTAATTGTAAGTACTATTTATTTTTCAGCTCGTTTAATGTGTCACATTATCGATAATACCGGCTTGCGAGGAGCTGTCTACTCGAGAGACACGGTTCTTTCGAAAAGTCGCCGCTCGCTCTCTATCCTCGTCTATCCGCAATTCGCTGCTCATCGCGATGGAACTCTATTAAAGTTTCAGCATTTATAACTTGCCGAAGAATGCTCAAGGCGAAAACAAGCGGCCGCGGGCGCAGCGCGATGCAACAATGCCTTCGACGTTAATGGCGGATGGCATAATGGTGTTGCAATATCGGGGTATTATGTAACGATCAACGTTATCAAAAGACACGGTCGTGCTTCGCGCTAAGTTCACGCGCAGCGAGGCCGACTGTATATCTTTACGCGAGATGAGTTGAGAGCCGGCTGAGATTATCGGATTCCACAACAGTAACGCCTGATCGATTGAGCTGTTAATAGGCTTATTCGATGGAGCAAACTGAAATTATGTAACAAAAGTATTTTTATTTTTATTCTACATATTATATAAAGAGAGATATAACAATCTAAAGTCTATATATCGAAATTATTAAGTAAGTCGTGGTCGTTGTCGTCGTCGTCATCTGACTTCTTTCTTTTTCTTCTAATATACTGCACGCATTTCATCCTTTTCTAAAATTCTGTATGGTTAAACTTTTTCCGAGACACAAGATTGCGCTGATAGCAAGATGAGCGAAAGCGAGAGAGCGAGAGCAAGTATAGTATGTTATAATAGATAAAATAAAAAAAAATGAAATCTAAATTATTATTTATAATTGGTAACAAATAATACATAAAAGAACAAAAGTATAAAGAAGTCTAGTAAATCTAGAAAATACGGTACGATATATTCGTATATAAAAAAATCATGATAAACTAATATACATATATGTAAAACATCTCTTGTACAAAATTGTTTTAATATATCCAATAAAAAATAAAAAAGAATTGTGCATTGCAACGTAAATGATAACAATTTTCGTAAAAAGAATGTATTATATAGGTGAATAATAAATGTTGTTCAACATTTCATGATTTTAAAAATGTTAAAAGTGCTTTTAAAAAAAAAGTATTACTTAAAATCAGAAAATTGTGTTGAATAAAAAGAGGAAATATGATAAATGTTTTAAAAGATTAAACAATTTTAAACAATACAAAATGAAAAAATTTAATTCCAATAATAAAATATTTAATTAAAAAACTTGGCGCTGCTGTGGCTGAAATAAGTAAATAAATATTTCGTGAATATGAGCGTGTATGTGATACATATGTTTGTTAAATTAAAGTCTAAATTAAAAACAATATTTGTTACATTACCTTATATTTTGAGATCTAGCAGCGCCAAGTTTTTTAAATTATATAAATAATTTTTATACATTACATTTCTAAATTTTGTATTGTTTAAAAATGTTTAATCTTTTGAAATGCTTATTATATTTCTTCTTTTTATTTGGCGCAATTTTTTGATTTCAACAATTTCTCTTTTAAGGTGGTTTATTCGCGACTATGTGAGTCAAAATAAACCTCATTTTAAAACTTCTAATTTCATACACTTTCATAGTCGACTAAATTCATTAATGAATTTCTCAAAATGATTGTATATCACAAATCGAATAAATAATCAATAATAAAAAAGAGGCGAATGAAAATAGTCCAATTTTCTTAGCGTAGTACAGAAGAGCTTCAGATGTGGCAACGTCGCAACATTCATGTAAACAAATGGTTGCACGTGTATCGTTCGGAGCAATAAACTTAGAGGTTAATTTTATTTAAGTGCAACATTTACTTTTATATCATGAACGAACAACCGCGTTTTAACCTATGCAACTCGCGTTATGAATTCAAAGCGCGACGTTGCCACATATCCGAAGGTTTGTGATCACAGTGAGGAATGGACTGGTTGAGATTGTTGGCTTTGGTACCAGGTACCATATGATTCGGAAGACACTCCTCTGTTTTTATTCTAATTTTCAACCTGATCTGTCTTTTCTATAATTTACTATCATCAATTTATCTCAAAATTACGGTCTCTCACGCGTCGTCCCGCCATAAACGCAATGCTTAAGATAGGGAAAAAAGCATATTTTTAGACAATAATATCTCGGAAACTACACGGTCAATCCATTTCAAATTTAGCATGAAGATTCGTCAGTTGCTTAATTACTTTTACTGAAAAAACTGCATCGATCTGTTTTCATAGGTTATATGGACATACCACCTTAATGGCAACTGAACACAGTATAAAATTATAAGAGACGCGAATAATTAAGTAAAAATTTGTTAAGCGGGACACTCACATAAGAAGTCAGTGCAGCGAAAGATACGGAGACGTTTTTCATCGTCTCAATAGTATGTGTGATCATCGCGAAAGATCACAAGCGACTGTGGCAATGCTCGCTTCGGAAGGGCACGGATTGTTGTTAAAATTTCATATGAGATAATACGTTCAGAATATCAAAATAGGCATCGTTCAATAACTCCGTGTTCTTGTTTAAGTTTATACCGTTTGCCTGTTCCTTTATATGTATCATCTCAGCCGTTAATCTTTTTTTATAATTATGTTCGATTTCCAAAATGCGAGCATTGTCCCAATCAAATGTATGACCGAATTTCACGCTATGCTCAGAGACAACCGTATTCTTTGTTTTATCTAATCTAATGTTGCTTTTATGCTCTTTTAATCTCGTTTGGAGTTGCCTCTTTGTCTGGCCGACATAGGAAGCATCACAATTTTTGCAATCAATCTTATAAATTATATCAGTATTTGTGAGAAGGGCGTTCTTATATTTATGAACCTTAATAATGTTGTTAAGTTTATTTAAAATGCGATATCCCACTAAATTTTCTGATCTATCCACTGCTGAGGCTATAATTTTTGAAATAGAATTTAAATATGGAATAGCGATAAAACTTTTTTCTTTTTGTAAACTTACAGCATTATTATCTCTTTTAGTATTTTTTGTTAATTGTAATTTCCTCAGTCTTATGTTAATTCGAGAGAATATTAAATCAATGGGATATCCATTGCTTTGTAAAACATTGATGATAAAAATTAAATTCTTATTAAAGAACCTCGGGTGTGACAATAATATAGCCCTGTCGACTAGGCTATAAATTGTTCCAATTTTATGTTGAAGTGAATGATTGGAGAAGAAACTCAGCAGTCTGCCCGAAAAGGTCTCCTTATGAAACCAATCTGTTATGATGGTATCATTTTCTGTTATAAGCATTAGGTCCAAAAAGCTAAGACGGCCCTTGTCTTCGAACTCTATTGTGAATTTAAGCCTATCGTGGTAACTATTAAAATATTCCAGCACATCAATGACTTTATCTCTGTGAATTTTCATAACGATGTCATCCACATACCGCCTATAAAACGACAAGTGGAAATCCAATGTGCCCATAACCCTTTCTTCCAAATATTCCATGACAATGTCAGCCACTGTTGGAGACAAAGGGGAGCCCATTGGAGATCCGAAGGTCTGTTTGTAGGTGACACCGTTAAATGTGAAAAAAGTGGAAGCCAACACAAATTTAACCGCATTCATAAACTCACTACGTAATAATCTCGTTTTTGTTTTAATAAACTTCCACCTCTTCTTTATGCCCTCCATAACTAATTCTGATGGTACATTAGTAAATAACGATACGGCGTCCAATGAGATCAAAATCTCGGAATCTTGCATCCTAATTTCAGATAGGTCAGCACACAATTCGAAGCTGTTATTAACGTGACTCTTTGGTTTAGGCAAGCTGTCAGCCAAAATTTTTTGTAAAAAGGATGCTAAATTGTACAACGCCGTGTTAACCGAAGAAACAATTATTCTATACGGAACGTTCTTTTTATGTATCTTTGGGAGACCGTAGGCTTTAGGAAGTATGGAATCACTAGAATGTAAGTAAAAATGCTGCCCCTTCGTGATGTACTCCCTCTCCAGCCATTTCTTTATCAGAGCATTTAATTCCCTTTCTATTCTGGCAGAAGGATTTCTTTTAACTATTTCATAAGTGTCTTTATCATTGAGCAACAACTCCATTTTTCGTATATATTCGTTTTTGTCTAATGCCACCGTGACATTACCCTTATCCGCTCTTGTAAAAATTACGTCCGGATTAGTTCTTTGAAATTGACTTCTTATGTGAGTGTCCCGCTTAACAAATTTTTACTTAATTATTCGCGTCTCTTATAATTTTATATTGTGTTCAGTTGCTATTAAGACGGTCGGGTGACATAAAGATTCGCGAATGCAGGGACATCATTGATGTTCACCTTGTTCTTGCGGCGGAGGAGACGACCGACAATATACATTTGACGAATACCTGAGGTGTTTGACCTTTTACTTGTTGCGACGGTTGCGAATTTTCAGTCCTTTTTAGTGTGATTTGATGCGTTAAAGTTTAAGAAGCGATTAAATTGGAATTATGCGGTTTGTTTTGAAGAAGGCCAAGTAAGGCTCGAAACGTCAACGTTGTTTTTTATATTGCGAACACATTTGTTGTTAAATTGACTTTATTAAATATACACCTATTAATAGCTCGTAATTTGGCCGTTTCTATTATTTAACTATTCCAATAAATGTTCCACGCGGAACATTTTGTTCTGTGTTTTGTTTAAAATATACATGACGATAATCTCTTCTCTAACAATACAAAAAAAAATAATTTTGGATATAGTTCCGAATGACCCCTGCTCCCGATCGACTTAAAACTTTACAGATAAGTTGTTTTCTGGTAGTTTGGCTCTGGTAACCAGAGCAGTTAGCCCTATAAAACCTGTACATGCAATTTTTTGTTCAGCATTAAAAGTACTACCAGAAACCAACGTCAAATTAAGGCGCCAGGGTTATCCGAATCTAACCAAATAATTAATCATAAATTAAAAATGTCCACTGTAATGAGTATGCAACTATCTGATTCATGGAACCTTTTTGGGTCATCTGTGTTTACGCAAACAACGCTGCTACGTCTAAACTAATATCAATTCGCAGCGACGTAATGTACCGAGTATTTTACCTGGGCCGTTATCATTTAATATTAATTATATTTGCAGAAATACTTATATAACTAGCTATAAATATTATTTTTTACGAACTTTATGTAAAAAATACGTTTATTGACTCCCCTCAGGGTTGCCAGGCGTTTTGTAGAGACGTTCCCAACCCTTTATTCAATTCTCATCCAATACTACTTCTCCTCTCACTTAACCCTTTGGACCAACGGCTTAACGGCTCTTTCCGAAAGACGGAGCCCATAGTTTGCTCCGCACAAGAGCCTATCTTGCACGAAGGGCGCAGCTTTCGGAAAAAACTTTCCATGTTTACATGGCTCTAGTGGAATCGAACCTGGTTCCTCAGATTACGAGTCTGGCGCTCTACCACTAGACCACACTGCCGCCTCCCCTATGAACTTTATGTATTTTTATTTAATCTACTGCTGCCAACAGTCAACGTATTAATTACATGTTGTTATTGTTAGGAGTATGGACAAAATCTCGCGTGCAATTATACAATTAAAAAGTAGCGATTTATTATAACACACAGTGTGAGCATTCATTAATGAGAAGTAGACTGCATTGAACGACGTTACAATGATAAACATGTTACTTATTCTTTGTCTTCTATATGAATGCATGGAGTGTTTTTTCGTTCAATTCCGCTAAATGTTCTTTTAAACTGCTTTAATTATCGCCTGCCGTTCTGCCTAAATATAAAACCTAACAGTTATCATTAGATATGATATAATGCAAGCTATAAGAGTTGACAAATATCACAAATTATATGAAGGACAAAAAAGTCATAATTTTATCAAATTCTATTTAATAACTTTGTACAGTTTCAAGTAGCCAACTTGACCAACTATCTAATATTTTATGAATAAAATTCTACAAATACAAAGAAGTTTATTATAAATAATTAAGAACTGAATTTATATATACAGGGTGAATTTTAATGGATGTCCCATCCTTTTACCATCAATACTTCATCGAGCATCCTTTTTTTGATAAAGAGCACTTCACTTATATAGAATATGTTAAACTTTACGTCTTCGTTACAAAATGGAAAATTTTTTTATATATATAGAAAGAAAATTGAGACAAATTGGCAGATGACAATTGTGAATGGGACATCCATTAAAATTCACCCTGTAGATACATAAAATGTATATTTTTGAACTTTGATTAATTTAAAATGACAGACTTAATATAATGGCTAAAAAATTTAAAATATTGTTTGGTTTGCAAGAAAACAAGAATTTTTATAAATTTTTCCTTTATTTTAAATTAAAAAATTTTGACCTCAGATTTAGATTCAGCGACTTAAAAGAACTCCTGAAAGTATCTTTTTTTATAATTTTATTAACTCTTTTGTCAAAAACATTTTTGGCCTACAAGTATTTTTTTCACTTAACAGCTAAGGGATAAAATATCAACTTCTTGTATAAAAATAACTTATAACTGCAATATTTTAAATAATTACTGTAGTCTATCGCAAGTTTTATATATGTATAATCAGTCGTATGTAAATTTACAGAAATGTTCTGAGTATATTTGAGTACCTACTTCAGAATCATTGGTCTCACATGTGGATTTAGAACAACAGAGTTAGACATTTCTTCTACTCGAGGAACTGCAAGCATCGCTTAACGAGTAAAAAAGCATATATTGATGAGTAATTATTCGACTTGCTTTTAACATTATGCAATTTATTTTATACATTTTATTCTCAACAATAATAATAAATAGTCGGGATGTAAGTCAGCCTGACTGGCAGTAATTTATTTATAAACGACGTTTCGACCCTTACTTTGGGTCCTTTTCAAGTTTAGATAATTAACAAAGCTGAAACAACAATTAACAAACTTAAACGCAAGCTCGTAGAATGCACCAAATAAAATTACGTCATTGTGCATCAAATATATATAATACAATAATTAAAAACTTACATAAATCATTGTGCGTCAAATTACGTTAAAATTGAGTCATGCGGGTAAAATTCGTTGGAAGAACATGACAATCCCGCTTGAAAGACGAAGGCTGACTAATATATACGTCAAGAGCGATCGCAATCAAATAACATATATAGAAGGTGAAGCTAGAGAGAAAACAAAATACGGTCATAAACGGTCGGTAAATTTTCGGTATCTTTCTGGGAATTGATTGCATCTTCATGCTTTTTTATAAACAACATTTCAGAAATTTCGCGTTTTTTGAGATTCTGTTCCCTATGTAAAATTTTGGCCTCATGCCATTTAAAATCGTGATTAAAGTCTAATCTATGTTTGCTAACGACTGAGTGCTGATTGTGATGCCTGCTAATATCAGAACGATGTTCTTTTACTCTAGTTTCCAAATGCCTTTTGGTTTGGCCAATGTAGCATGCATTGCAATCAGCACACTCCAACTTGTACACAACACCCGTGCATTTATTAATGTTTAGTCTGTCCTTCCCTTTTTTGATTAATGCGTCCATTTTCTTCGGAACCGTGTACAAGGTGCTTAAGCCATAGGTGCCGAAAATTCGACGAAGATTTTCACTAAAGCTTTTTACATAGGGAATGGGTACATAATATTTTAAATTCATATGTCTGTCGTCATCAACAGCGTCATCCCCGTTGTACCAACGTTTATTAATTTCTGTCAGTCTTTTTTGTATATGTTTATTCACGATCGAGTCAGGGAAGCAATTGTTAGACAGGATAGATTTCACTAGGCGGATATTCTCATCATGAAACTGTTCATCGGACAGAAGTATTGCGTGCAGGTCCACTAGGTTTATGATGGTATTGATCTTATATTTTAAAGGATGACTGGAAAAATAATTGATGTAACGGCCTGAAAACGTTGGTTTGCGAAACCAGTTAGTAAATAAAAAATTATTCCGTCTAAATACGGTCGTGTCTAAAAAATTCAAACAATTATTTTCTTCCAACTCGTACGTGAATTTTAGACGAGGATGATAGCTGTTAAAAGCGAGCACAATATCGTTAAGTTTCGATTTCGGGATACACATGAAGATGTCATCAACATAACGAAAAAATATGTCAATCGGAAAGTCAAAGGATTGAAGGCAACAAGTTTCGAGATCGTCCATGACGATGTCCGCCAAAATCGGAGAGAGAGGGGAGCCCATTGGGCTGCCAAAGATTTGCTCGTAAAATTCATCATTAAAGGAGAAACTGGTGGAATTCAAAATCATCTTGATGGCAAACAAGAATCCTATGGCTTAAGCACCTTGGCTTAAGCACCTTGTACACGGTTCCGAAGAAAATGGACGCATTAATCAAAAAAAGGGAAGGACAGACTAAACATTAATAAATGCACGGGTGTTGTGTACAAGTTGGAGTGTGCTGATTGCAATGCATGCTACATTGGCCAAACCAAAAGGCATTTGGAAACTAGAGTAAAAGAACATCGTTCTGATATTAGCAGGCATCACAATCAGCACTCAGTCGTTAGCAAACATAGATTAGACTTTAATCACGATTTTAAATGGCATGAGGCCAAAATTTTACATAGGGAACAGAATCTCAAAAAACGCGAAATTTCTGAAATGTTGTTTATAAAAAAGCATGAAGATGCAATCAATTCCCAGAAAGATACCGAAAATTTACCGACCGTTTATGACCGTATTTTGTTTTCTCTCTAACTTCACCTTCTATATATGTTATTTGATTGCGATCGCTCTTGACGTATATATTAGTCAGCCTTCGTCTTTCAAGCGGGATTGTCATGTTCTTCCAACGAATTTTACCCGCATGACTCAATTTTAACGTAATTTGACGCACAATGATTTATGTAAGTTTTTAATTATTGTATTATATATATTTGATGCACAATGACGTAATTTTATTTGGTGCATTCTACGAGCTTGCGTTTAAGTTTGTTAATTGTTGTTTCAGCTTTGTTAATTATCTAAACTTGAAAAGGACCCAAAGTAAGGGTCGAAACGTCGTTTATAAATAAATTACTGCCAGTCAGGCTGACTTACATCCCGACTATATATTTTTTCTACACTGGTGAATTAATAATTACTATTGAAAAATAATAATAAATTTGAGAAATTACTTTAATGTACATAAACCGTAAATTAATTACTATAATAAATATAGAATACAAATAATGCATTGACATTTGATGTCTATTTTTGAAATCTAAAAATGATAATTTGTCTATATATAGTTTTGCAGTATATGCGTAACTGTAACCCTCAAATAACGATTAATTTTTTCTTGTTAGATCATTGTGCATATAAATGCAGAAAGACCAATTTAATATCAATGGACAGCATTGTCGTGAATTCCAATAGAAATTTGTCAACGAGCACGCGTCCTGATTTACGCAATCGAAAGAGGGATGAAACAAAAAGAGATGAAACAGACACTAATGACGAGTAATAATTCACCTTGCATATGTGACAACACAAAAGGAAAAATATATTACGAATTCAATATGTATTCACTTTTTAAACACAGTTTCTCGTTTATTTTGTGTACAATTTATATAACGTTAGTTTATATTATAATTTTTTTTAAGTATATACTTTTTGTCTTTTGCTTTTATATTTCTAGTGTTTATTATGCAAATTTTTATAACTCTGTGCGTCATTCTAGCAAAGAAATAATAATGATGACTATGTCCATTTTTCTTGCAATATTATCATTTCTTATATCTTAGGACAAGGAATTTTCTACTAATTATTAGTAATTTCGAGCATCACTATAGCTGAAGTAATTACAAACATGCGGGGAAAAAATAAACTAAGACTGCTTTTGACAAAAATCGCAAACATATAGCCTTTAGAAGTGCTTTCATCTCCGCAACAATTTTCATGTGTCCATAATTTGCAAACATTGCACATAATCCAGTCTTCATTTGGTGGATACCACGTATTGTTCCTGGAAAAATAAGCAATAATAATCTTGTTCTTTTTCCTCCTCGAACTGTCTTATATTTTTCTATTTTAATTGTCGAACCTTTTAATAAAATAATAATTTTTTTTAAAGGGTATTTCCCATTATAATAGTCGAAATGCCCTCACTCCGCTTTTCGAAAAAAACCTATTGGAACTTATTTGTAAACTAAAAAAAATAACTTTTATTACCCTGCCCGCCTCCCCCGCCTCCCTCTCCTTCCTGGGGTGGCTAACAACCCCTTTTCTTGCATATTAATTTTCTTCTCGAAAACCTCTTGCTAAAAAAATCTGTAAAAATTTGAGTATATAGGAGACATACACCAGAATATACCTAAATTTTTTCAGATTTTCTCAAGATCATATTCAAGGTAAAAAAAATTTTTAATTGTTATAACATTAAAACAAAAAATCATACATCAAATTTTATTTTTTTTAAATACGTATTCTAATTTGTTCTAAATATACCAACCAATTTTTTTAAGTTTTCGTAGGTGCGCCGTCTTCAAAAATGCGAAAAACTGTATTTTTTAAGTTATTTTGCCTTCTATCTCGGGAACGCCGAGGCCGAAATATCTGAAAAAATTTGGGTATATAGGGGCCATACACCAAAATATACCCAAAATTTTTTTAGATTTTCCAAGGTCATCTTCAAGGTCAAAAAAATTCAAAATAATTGAAAACCGTTATATTTTCAAAGCTAGGAAAACGGCAACCCCAGATTTTTTTGAAAAAAAAAATAAAGTAACGATTATATGTATATATATATATATATATATTTGTTAAACTTTTGAAAAGAAAATGGCAGTTCCCAGTTTTTTGCCTTTCTAAACTTTTTTTTCGTTAATTGATTGTCGATAGCTACATAGTTCAACAAACGTATTTATTAATTATAAACAATTTAAAGAGACTACAACACTTTTTAACTTTACTACAAAAAGCTCTACAAACAAAATACAATTAACTACAAACAAACTTCTTTTATTTTATAATATGTTGATGTATCATATATGATGTTAACCGACGACTGATCGATTTCACACCTAAATAGGTTTCACATCTAAAAAAATAAATAATTTTTAATTAAATATTTAAAGTGTCAGTCGTCGGCTATCATATCATATGACACATCAACATATTATAAAATAATAGAAGTTCGTTTGTTGTTAATTGTATTTTGTTTGTAGAGCTTTTTGTAGTAATGTTAAAAAGTGTTGTAGTCTCTTTAAATTGTTTATAATTTCACCTAATTTTTAGGTGTGAAATCGATTGTATTTTGTTTATAGATTATTGTAGTGCATTTATTTTTGTTTGTTAGTCCATAATTAATTTTTAATTAAATATTTAAAGTGTCAGTCGTCGGCTAATATCATATATGATACATCAACATATTATAAAATAAAAGAAGTTTGTTTGTAGTTAATTGTATTTTGTTTGTAGAGCTTTTTGTAGTAAAGTTAAAAAGTGTTGTAGTCTCTTTAAATTGTTTATAATTAATAAATACATTTATTGAATTATGTAGCTATCCGACAATCAATTAACGAAAAGAAGGTTTAGAAAGGCAAAAAACAGGGAACTGCCACTTTCTTTTCAAAAGTTTGACAAATATATATATATATATATATATATATATATATATATAATCGGTACTTTACTTTTTTTTCAAAAAAATCTGGGATTGCCGTCCTCCTAGCTTTGAAAATATAACGGTTTTGAATCATTTTGAATTTTTTTTACCTTGAAGATGACTTTGGAAAAATCTAAAAAAATTTGGGTATATTTTGGTATATGGCCCCTATATACCCAAATTTTTTCAGATATTTTGACCTCGGCGTCCCCGAGATAGAAGGCAAAATAACCTAAAAAATACAGTTTTTCGCATTTTTGAAAACAGGCGCACCTACGGAAACTTAAAAAAATTGGTTGGTATATTTAGAACAAATTAGAATACGTATTTAAAAAAAATAAAATTTGATGTATGATTTTTTGTTTTAATGTTATAACAATTTAAAATTTTTCGGAATTTTTTTTATCTTGAAGATGACCTTAAAAAAATCTGAAAAAATTTAGGTATATTCTGGTGTATGTCTCCTATATACTCAAATTTTTACAAATTTTTTTAACAAAAGGTTTTCGAGAAAAAAATTAATATACAAGAAAAGGGGTTTTTAACCACCCCAGGAAGGAGAGGGAGAAGGGGGAGGCGGGCAGGGTAATAGAAGTTATTTTTTTTAGTTTACAAATAAGTTCCAATAGGTTTTTTTCGAAAAGCGGAGTGAGGGCATTTCGACTGTTATAATGGGAAATACCCTGACGACTAAATTACAATCTATCCACATTCTTAAAGATGTATGTCATTTATGTCAAAATAACAGGATAAAGCTGAAATTTACAGAGATTGTGCACTTATATATCCCAAAAACCTGTGTTAAATTTGCGATCGATTGTCCAACCCGTTTCTGAGATATTTGCTTTATTAAAAGTTACAGAAATTGTATATACAGGGTGTCCAAAAAATCGCCTACTCCACTTCGGGAGGTGATTCAGGACCCAAAAACAAGTAAAAAAGTTCATACAAACATAGGTCCGGAAATGAGCCATTTCTGAGTTATAGCCACTTTTATGTTCAAAAATCGTAATTTAGAATCCGCTTGGCATCCCTCTTTCTTAATTATTTCTTAAATTAAAAATTTTTATTTTTAAATATTTTTAATTTTTTTATTTTTTTTCAATTTTTCAATATTTGTAAATACGATTACATTATTTTTAAAAGAAATCAGTTGTTTTCACGGCTATTCAAAATTAGTTGTTTTCACGGCTACTTGAAATCAGTTGTTTTCACGCCTATTCAAAATCAGTAAGTAAATCACGGCTTTTCAATAAGTTTCAAATTATTATTTAACAACACCTTACTTTTAGGTTGTATCTAATCTTTCCGTATTCATCAAAATGGATCGTTTAAGTTTTAATGAATTAGCTGATATTTAAAAATAAAAATTTTTAATTTAAGAAATAATTAAGAAAGAGGGATGTCAAGCGGATTCTAAATTACGATTTTTGAACATAAAAATAACTTGGAAACGGCTCATTTCCGGACCTATGTTTGTATGAACTTTTTTGCTTGTTTTTGGGTCCCGAATCACCTCCCGAAATGGAGTAGGCGATTTTTCGGACACCCTGTATATACATATATATAAATATACTTCCTATGTAAATATCATAATATGTATCTCTGCTCATATACGGTAAAAATGAATGAAATTTTTATGGTACACTTCTATGACATCGAGAATTGCAATTACGGTTTTTTAAGATTTTCTGGTTATATTTTTTTTCAATTTTTTAATGATTTATTTAAACAATATCAAGTACAAAAATGGGACAAAATTGCGATTTTTACGCTTTTTCTGTCCCAATGATACAATGTTGTTTATGAATAATTTCTGAGATTAGCTCTACACTGTTTAATCAAGAAAACAAAATTATACTACACATATAGCTATCTGACATACATCTTTAATAATAAAGTATTTCTAAAAATGTTTCTCAAATTTATTCAATACTTTAAAATTTCTTTATTTATATGCAGAGATCGCGGTGCTGTTTTGCCCACTTCATGCGCGTGTTAACGCCGTGAGAAGCAATACCCTCTACGCCGCGGCGCACAGTGGGGCGAACGCCTCATTTTTCGGTCATTTGCTTATAACTTCTACATTTTTCAATGAAATGACTTGAAACTTGACATAAATAATGTACGATTATTATACATTTAGTGTATGAAATCAAAATTATTTAATTAACAATTTTTCATAAAGCGCATAAATGATTTTTTAATTTTTTAAATACTTTTTAGTTTTTTTTGGAAAATCGGTTCTATTTAAAAAAAAATTTTTTTTATTTTATACTTTTTTAGTGCTTTATTAAATTAATATGAATAATTATTATCGCATATTTCCTTACTGCTCCGTACCCTGATGTTCTAGCGCGATATTTTATGTACTAAAACCTTCCTAGAGAATTGCTCTATAGGACAGTGAAAACCGCATTTAAATCCGTCCAGTAGTTTTAAAGAAAATCGTAGACATACATACATACATACATACATACATGCCGAATATAGAACCTCCATTTTTTGAAGTCGTACTTAATGCAATCCCTATCAATCAAATCTGTTTTATTTTCAATTTCTTCACAGAATTGTTTAATCTTTTTGACATGTTCGGGATGTCTCTGGATAAAATTATATATAAATAGCGCGTCATCGGATTTTAACTTTTTCCGAACAATAAAATTAGTCATTTCCGGATTATTCCGTACTTCCTCAGGTCTCTTTCTTTTATGTCGTTCGGAACATTCTACGAAACTCTTTGATCTATTAAGAGGCATACGCGTACGTGAAGAAGTAGAAATTAAATTCAGTACTTCGTTCGGAAAAGAAAATTCACAATTTAACCAACTTTCATGCTTTGCAATAAATCTGTTGTAATCGTAATGGCTAGCTATCCATTTTGACTTTAAATTCTTCGTGAAATTTATGATTTTTCGTTTTAATGCTTCCAACGCGATTTTGGGTAATTCAGTATCAATACATGATATTATGTGGCTTATTAAAGCCTCATAATTTAATAAATCAAGATTATTTGCACGCATACAATTAAAAAGTTGACGATTTGTTCGGAAATTTTCCATTTTGCGAGCGTGTTAAAGTATAATCTTCTATATATTTTATATATTCTATATATTTTTCACTGTATCCTGAAAAGGACGCAAAGTGAATTGTATAAAGCAACGACAAAAACTTCGACAAAAACGAAAACTTTCAAAATCAAAAAGTCTTTAATCAACTACTGATCGAGAAAGACTGACGAAAAGTTCTTATCTCCGCTGTTTTTATTTCCTCCCCCTCCCCTCCCCTCCTCCCTCCCCTCCCTTCCCCACCCCCCTCGAGGAGAACAAATAATTTAACGTAGAGCAATCTTATTGGCCCATGGATTTACAGAATGCGCAGTACTCCAAATACATTTATCCAATAATATTTATCATATTGCTATTATATTAATTAATGTAATTAATTGTTATAAAATATGGATGAAATTAATCGTTATAAAATAGCAATAATTAAACAAATTATATATCCCCCTTCGTCTTTTTTTTATGAGAAAATAGACATCCATATTCACTCGACATGATTAAACGTCGTCCATTGAGTTATTCATGGACGACGTTCGACCATGTCGAGTGAACTTTGAGGTCAATTATCTCAAAAAGAGGGACGAAAGGGGATGAATGATCATATATGGCCAAAAACTAGACACTTTGCCCTATCAAATGGCGCAGAGCAAACCTTAATCCATTCTAATCCACAAACTTTCTTCCTGTTTAAATATTAAAGTAAGAAAATTTTAATAGTCGAATATGTCGTGAATATTTATTAATATATAATAGTACTCAAATAACATAAAACTAAAATAAATATGTTTTTTGAACCCTAATAAATAAGTTCTGATAGGCATTTAACTAATATTCGCAGTTATACTTTCGGCGGAGACTTTAGAAAGTAACCTATCGAATTACTAGAATTTCAGTATTTACGAAAATGTTATACTTTATCAGATCATTTTGAGGAAATAACAAAGGATAAAATCAATTATAAGTACATTTATTTATAGTTTAGGATATATATTAACATAAAATCTCGTCAAAATTTGAATTATACGTTTTTCATTTTTTCGTCCAATATCCGGTTTTTGATAGATTCGCCCCACTGTGCGGCGCCGTGCTGGTCTAGCAGTGTAACGTAGCAAAAGGACCACCGTCGCGTATATAATTATAAATTTTTTTGTACTCTATGCGACGGTGTCTCCTTTGCTCACGGCGCTGGGCCGCTTGGAGTGAGGAAAACAGCACCGCGATCCAGTCTTTAGCTGCTTATATGTATTCTTTATATGTATTTTTTGTACAAATATTTTCTTAAAGAGAAAGGAACACATATAAGTCAAAAAATATAATTTTATAGAAGAGCGGTTTATAAATTAAACTGATTTTAATTTCTACTGTCCCGACTTTGTTATTTTAAATTGTCAGCGTGCAAGCATTATGTGTAAGCTTGTGTAAGCGTTACGAGTGTTTTAGCATAAGTTTAGAATTAGTGATGGATGGAATAAAAGAAAATAGAGCTGTACAATTGGTAGTTAGGCAAATTCAAATCATATATCCATATTTACATACATCCCGATAAATAAACCATACCTCTCTCTTTTCGACCTTTGTAAGCGTTTTGCAAACGCTTGTTGATGAGATTTTTGTACCACATTTAGTATCGGACAACCTGTAATACGGTTATAATGGCACCGAAAAGGAGACCAATACACAGCAAGTTGTGGAATTATTTCAAAGAATTAGAACAATTGCTCGTAAAATGCAGGATTTGTGGAGAAGAAATTCGGTCATCCCGGAAACAAAATGTTACAACAAATTTGAGAGTACACTTATAAGTAAGCATCAAATATTTCCCGATAAAAAACACACAATACCTGACAATCTACGACAATATTACTCGGACTTACTAAAATATAAGGCAAAATGTAATAAATGTCTTAGAATAATATCTTATGTAAAAAATTATTGGAATTTAAAACAACATTTAAAAATACATCCTGACTTGTGTGTGATGAACCAGAGTCAACATAAATAAGTACACATTCAATTGTAATAATCAAACAATCAACAACTAAAGAAAATTGAACGAAAGTCTTTTATCTCAGGGAGTATTCATATAATAATTATTTACAATTTCGATCATAAATGTGCCTTTCCAATCGTAACACCTGATAAGGTAGAACACTCCCGCACATTTCTCTGGTTCGTATAAAGGAAAAGAAAGAGACAGAATGTTCGAAAAATTTCTCACCCTTTTATTTCGCTTTTCGATATGCTTACTTAGTTATCCGGAAGAACAATAAGGAATCGCGCATTTGATTTCCGGGCTCGCTTACTCCATGCACCCTGTTGGGGAGTTCGCTGGAATTAAATTAGAATCAGTGTGCGTAAATCTTTGCATGTTACTTTACTCGGTATCCTTATTGCTAACATTTCTCTAACAACACCTATATATAATTTTACAAAAAATTATTTTTTATATAATTTGAAAAAAAATTTAATTGATTATATTCATGTTTTATTATTTGTCATAGACGTATACAATTCAGTAATTTAGATTAGGTATTTATTCGTTTGACGTTAGTAATGCAAAAATTCGAGTTGAATATGAAAAATGTTTAGTTCTTATTGATATTCAAATTAAATAGGCTTATTTAATAAAATCTATTACTCAATAAACCTGTCACTAGTTATTATTTACATATTATACGGCATCATAAAACGATTTGCCATCCTGTGTGTGCTGGCCGATAATTTCCCTTTCAAAATCATCTTGTTTCTGATCGTCCGGCAAATTTCCGCCACGTTCTCGCAACAAGCTCGCACGTCTCCCAGAATCTGCGCGTCGACAGAATCTCGAAATTTCTCCCTTACGTGAACCCTACTGTCGCACGCGCGTCGTTCCTGCATCCGGATCTCCAGACGCACGCTCCGATTCTTTTGATCCTTGTCAAGATCCTCGACCAGGTCCCTTCTCGCATTACATAATAAATAATTATTAAGAATTTTTATTAGCCGACAACGTTTGTATAGAGCAATTGCATATACACGCATTGTTGATCTTTGCAAATGTCTTTATAGTGATATTGATACTTTATTTGTTACTTTTAGTTTTTGCATATATAACAACAAACTGATTTATTCTAACTTATTCTACAATCTTTCATATAAACATTCTATAGATTTCGATCGCCGCAATTTGTAACTATATCCTACTATCTAAAACACGTATTCACACACACATGTACACACACGCACATCAAAGAGACCTTTTATAAAATATATGCGTATAAAAAATCATAAATATGTTTTAAACATTTATTTGTTCGAAATTAGTATTATAAAACTTCTAGATATAAAATATTCTCTCTCTCTCTCTCTCTCCCTAACCCTTTCACTCATACAATCTTCACTCCATTTTGAATCACCATATATAATTACATAATGGCATCAAGTAATACGTACAATTCTAATATTTAAAAATGATTATTTTTCTGCACAAAAATAATTTACAACTGTGATAGTTTATAAATTATTTTTCCGTTTCTATTTTTAATCATGTCATATTCTAATGCAGAGTTGTAGAAAGCATTTTAAAGTCAGTGGAAGATAAAAATAAGTCTCCCATTATAAAATGTCAAACTCAAGAATCATCTGGTTTGCCCGTTTAAGTATTTGAACAACCGAAAAAAGAAACAGCCGCATTTCATGAGTAGGTAATTACTCGCTTATATCATGCATATATAGTGTAACATCGTACTATTAAAATATCAACTTCTTATGTGCACAAAAATAACTTATATAACTACTTATATAACTTATATAACTACAATACATTAAATAATTATTTTTCACAACATCTCCACGGAAAGTTCGACTTTCCATGCCTGTAGAGAGGGGCAAAAGTGGCCATTTTCACGCCAGGGCTTACTTTCCTTCCTAGGGAAGAAAATTGATACTTTCGCCCTAGGGCGGAAAGTTGTTTTTCCGTCCGCTATGTCAAGTGGAAAGTATCAATTTTCTTTCCTAGGGAGGAAAGTAAGCCCTGACGTGAAATTGGCCACTCTCGCCTCTCTCTAGGCATGGAAGTCGAACATTTCCGTAAAGGTGTTGTGAAAAATATCGTGTGCACCTCGGGTCGAAAGCTTTTTCAGACTCGTGTGATTTGCCGCTCGGGCGGCAAACTTCACAGTCGTCTGAAAAACGCTGCTTTCTCCCCTTGGTGCACAATATACTATTCCGTTTTTATTTTCAATTATGTCATATTTTATTAATGCAGAGTTGTAGAAAGCATTTTAAAGTCAGTGGAAGATGAAAATAAGTCTTCCATTATAGAATGTCAAACTCAAGAATCATCTGGTTTGCCTGATGTTCAATTATCTGAATAAACGAGAAAAAAACAGCCACATTTCACGAGTAATTATTTGCTTATATCATACAGACAGTGTAACATCTTACTATTAAAATATCAACTTTTTATGTGCATAAAAATAATTTATATGACTGATACATTAAATAGTAGGGGAGACCGGGACGAAATCGGCCCTTTTTCTTCGGTGCCGATTTTTAACAACAAAATAAATTATTTTAGTAAAATATAGTATACTATTGTCAAGAGTGAACCCTTGGCTACAAAATTTATATAGGCATTTTTGGTCTACGTCGCTTTGTTCAACCGGTATAGAGTAAAAACGACAAAGGTGCAAAAATCGAAAAGTCAAAATTCCCGGGGCGGAGTCGTATCTTAATTCTCGGATTGGATTTTAAATAAAGATACATAATTTTGATCATAAAAAATAATAGAATACACTTTATTCATTATTTTTTAGTAGAAAAATGGAAAACGGAAAATAATTTCAAGAAAATCAATTTTCTTTTTCGCTAAAGGGGCTTTTTCATGCTGACGCTCGACGCTTGATTTGAGCGTCAAAACTGGTCACGTGACCAACTTCATCGATAGAAGGCGAAATAGCATCAAATATGCAAGCGTCAAAACACGTCTAATTATTTTTTAACGATATACACACTTTATTTACAGTCAACGATTTGCAATTGACAAGCAATTGACTGAAACGAGCGTCAAGCGTCAAAGCTGAACACAGTTGAGCTTTTGCCATTTAACGCTGGAATTAAAAAGACTATCACGTGACCTATCACGTGATCAATTTTGACGCCCAAATCGAGCGTCGAGCGTCAGCATGAAAAAGCACCTTAACAGTTAAAGCATGTAAAAACAGAGTCTGACGCCTTACGCCTGCACGAAATGCACTGTTTTTCATCGGCTCTGTTTTCTATTATCTCCGATGAGCATACGCAGCACATATTATTTAGCTTTCTTGACTTTGTTTTGGCTTGGAAACGACTTCGCCCCGAACACAAGTTTTAGGTTTGGTCGGTTAGAAAATAATAGAAATCAATGAAAATAAAAAAACTGTACTGGATTCGTGTTCAGCATGCATTACTCTTTAGAATCACTTACTTTAAGATTCGGAGAGACAATAATACTTAAGATATTACAAACTTTCGACGCGGAAGAAATTTTACTTTCGACCTGCGAAAACACGTTTGCTTCGATAAGAATATTACAACATGGCACGTAACCTCACTAAACTCCGTTGGTTACGTGGGCACCATAAACCGCGCTTGGCAGGGGGAAGTGATCCGCGCAGTTCCTTGGGCTTAACGCACCTACGGCAATACCGAGTTCCCGACACCGCGGACATACACGAACAAATATACATACATTCATACACTTACACAGTTTCGAGTTCAAAGTTCTACGAGTTTACGAGTTTATATTACGCAGTTAACTTCTGTTTGGGACGCTTTTATTAAGGCGTTCATGTTAATCTAGTCGAAGTCTCTTTTGTTTTGATATGATGCAATTAGATTCGGTTTTGCTACTATGACCACATGGGCTCTACCCCCACGGTCTTTCCTTTATTTAAAAAAAAAAAAAAAAAAAAAAAACCGCGCTTATATACAGTATATTAATGGCGAGTTCACACAACATACAGATTTCGAGATAATTGCAAAAACGACTCCGCCCCGAGGCTGACTTTGCCCCGGTCTCCCCTATATTATGCACCAAGGGGAGAAAGCAGCGTTTTTCAGACGAGTGTAAAGTTTGCCGCCCAAGCCGAAAAGGCCAGGCGGCAATCACACGAGTCTGAAAAAGCTTTCGACCCGAGGTGCACACGATATTTTTCACAACACTTTTACGGAAAGTTCGACTTCCATGCCTAGTAGGCCTGCAACTCAACCGCCAAAAGCCTTCTAAAATGCGAGTAACCGGCAACGACGAGATAACCAGCTCTAACTATGAAATATCGAAAGTACATCGTGTGACAAGTAAATAAACGAAAGTTCGCTAAAGTTCGCGCGTCGGAACAATACAAAATGGCGTCTTGAACATAGAGTACGGTAGGATTCTTCTCGATTTTTTTTCACATCTTTGGCTTGATAAAATTGAAATTATTAGTATCGAATTTTATTCAGAAAAGTGTAAACTTTAAGAATATGCATTATAAAATAGTCAAATATATCATTAATAGAGTGAAATTTGGCGAAAAGTCAAATTTTTCCATATTTTTTATATATTTTCTCTAATAAAACACGCCATAACTTTTTTGTGGTTAACTTTTCGACAAAAATGTTCAAATGAAAGTTGTATATAGAGCGTACTTTTTTACATAAGAAACACCTATAATGGTAGATACAATGATGTTTCGTACGTGAAGAAATTTTAATTACGCACGAGGTTGTTGCGTAAAATGATTATAAATATAGATAAACTAACCATTATTGTTATTCTTACTATTAGGACTTTATAATTATTGCCAGAGCTCTTTTAGTTTCAATCATAAATCTACTTACGCACAATACCACGGGAAAGATAAGAGTTGGACTTTAAAAGTGCATTTTTTTTTACTTTTTTGTACTTTTTTTATATATTTTTTTAAATTTACTTTTTTGTTTTTTGTTCCGACGCGCGAACTTTAGCGAACTTTCGTTTATTTACTTGTCACACGATGTACTTTCGATATTTTATAGTTAGAGCTGGTTATCTCGTCGTTGCCGGTTCGGTAACAAATTTCGGGGTGAGTTGCAGGCCTATAGAGAGGGGCGAGAGTGGCCATTTCACGTCAGGGTTTACTTTGCTCCCTAAAGAAGAAAATTGATACTTTCCGCCCGCTATACCGGGTGGAAAGTATCAATTTTCTTCCCTAAAGGGAAAAGTGGTTACTTTCCGCCCGCTATGCCGCCCTGGCGTGAAATTGGCGACTTTCGCCCCCCTCTATAGGCATGGAAAGTCGAACTTTCCGTGGAGGTGTTGTGAAATAATTATTTTATCATCTCTATACTTTTAAATCATAACATAGAAATAATATTTTTGTTCAATAATTTAGTTATGTACACTACTATAACATTTTAAATGGTATCTCTCTAAATCTGAATCAGTGAATAGTCACTGATATCAGTGTAAAGTATGCTACTTTTTATGAATCAGTGGCATACTTTACACTGATATCAGTTTCTATTTACTAATTCACAGTACTATTCACTGATTCAGGTTTAGAGAGATTACAATTAAAACGTCTTTTGCATGTTTTATTTTTAATCTTGCCGTATATGAATGTACAGAAATGTCTCAAGAATTTCAGAATCAAAGGTTTTTTTTTTTTAATTTTTAGAACAACAAAGTTTAACATTATCTCTGTTCGTGGAACTGCAGACACCGCATGAACAAAGAATAAAAAAAAGAAGCGCCACTGATGAGTAATTATTCGGTCTGCTTTTAACATTAAGCAATTTATTCTGCACAGCATTATATTTCTCTTCCCAACAATAACAATTAAGAAATTGTCTTAATGTATAGGAAACCTTAAACTAATTACTATAAAACGAATATAGAATTATGCATTAAAATTTGATGACTATTTAAATCTAAGAATGATAATTTGTCTATGTAGTTTTATAGTATGCGTAACTGTATCCTTTTAAACACTGACTATATAATTTTTTCTTGTGTAATCATTGTATGTATAGATATAGGCCGGTATTCATAGTCAGACCTTATATTTAAGACCGTCTTAAGTACAATCTTAAGATGTTATGGACCAATCACAGAGCCGTATTAACATCTTAAGACATTACTTAAGACGGTCTTGAAATAAGATCCGACTATGAATACCGGCCATAGAACAATCAATTTAAAATCAATGGACAGCAATGTTGCGGATTTCGCAGACACGCATCACGACTTACGCAAACAAAGGAGAGATGAAACAGACACTGATAACGAGTAATTATTCACCTTTCTTATGTGACATTACACAAGAAGAAGAATATATTACAAATTCAATATGTATTGACTTTTTAAACAAAATTTCCCATTTATTTTGTGTACAATTTATTTAACGTTAGTCTATATTATAAATTTGTTTGGTAAAAATGTCTATGCTTTTTGTTTTTTCTTTCATATTTCAAATGTTTATTAAGTAAATTTTTATAATTCTGTGTATCTTCCTAGCAAAGAAATAATAATGATTATTATGTCTATTTTTCTTGTAACGTTATTATTTCTTATATCTTAGGACACACACACACACACACACACACCACACACACATACAATGTATATTTATTTTTTGAAGGCATTATTTCTTACACCTTAGGACAAGAAAAATTTCTAATATTTTTTCAGAAATTTTGTAAGAATTGAGACTTATGAAAAATTTTGAAAAAATATATAAAATTTCTCAGATACTTTTAGAAATAATTGGATAAAAATTTTCGAAATATTTTAGTATATCCGAATGTATGAAAATTTCTGATTTGTACAGATTTTCTCATATTTATTCAAATTTGTAGATATGTTAGCGGGAAAAGTCTAAAATATTTTATTGTTATTTTGTCTGAGCTTTTTTGAAAAACATTCCAATTTGTATAAACAAATCTAAAAAATTCTAAGCATTCTTGGAGAAATCTGAAAATTTTTATAGAAATTCTGATTAATATAATATATGAAAAATATTCTGAGACTTTTTTTTATCAGGGGTGTGTGTATAATATATATAAAAAGATATATATAAATATACGCGTACGCGCGTAGAGAGTTCTACTACGTGCCCTTAAAGCAAAATTCTACTTCTCCCCTAGTTTTATATCAGGATCAGAAAATTATTTTTTTGCTGCTTTCGCGGTCTTGGTAGCTGCTGCTTTGGAGAAATAAATTGTGTATGCACAGTCCACTTTTTAAATTCTTATAATTTTTTTAATTTCGTTTAAAAAGAAGATAATACGGAATAACTTAGCTCTCTTGTCGAGGTCTCGAATTGGACTGTCACATCGAAAACCGCTAATCATTCGTACGCTCAAATCGATAACGCCGCGAGGCTCCATGGCTCGAAGCGGCTATACTCTAAACAAGCGGGTGTCTGAATGAATAACTGACAATGTATATCATTATGAATATCGGACGCGTCAAACTTGATTACCATATCCTGTACATGTGTACAGGATATACATCCTGTGTATGTGTACGACGCATCTTCGACGATCAGTTTATTTACCGGTAGCCGGTCTCCTAGCGTAGCGGCAACTTCACCATGCAATCGATCGTACTGCGTTACTATCGCGTTAATAAGACCTTCATGTCTCAAATTGGCGTCTGGCCCTATCAAAGCAGAACCATGAGGATATTAATACCGAGTATGATAGTGTTAATAGACGTCAGCTGTATTATAGCGGAGGTAAGTATTCGATCTCGCAGCTAAATGAGATCGCGTACGTTTTTAGAGTTGATCAGCATTTATTTTAAAAAAATATAAGGCGTTTCTAGAATCAATTGTATCTAATTTAGATCTTCGATTTACCGATTCTCTGGCTAATGTTTGGCTCTTAAATAGTGATAGCTATTCGTCACAATAGGAAAATATTGCGGCGTCACAATTATCCCAATATCACGGCCTTTTTGACATCTCTTATAGCGATGCTTCACTCTCTCAGATAATACGTATGCTCGATACTTGGGGTGACGTTGATATCGCAGTCGAGTGCATGATTTCGATAATAATTGTAGTCGGCTGTTTTACGAAATTATTCAATCTTATCTTTAAGATCAAGGAGGTATGATTGAATTCCTTACAAAATATAAATGTGTTCACACACATATCACTGTCATTCTACGCGCTGCAACTTAATCTTTCTACTATAAAATCTTTAGATGCGGTACATGTTTTCCCTAATTGAATATCATTGGCACGTGTTTACCAATTCCACGGACGTCGAGATCATGCAAGATTACGTTACATTCGGTAGAAAAGTGGTAATATTTTACGCAAGTAAGAAACCTCGATTTCCATCGCTTGACTATAATTAACCCTCAAACACCGCACTGGATCACGCTAACCCAGTGCGGTAGTAGCGTTAAGAAGGTCGCGATTCTCCGAAAGCAAATACTGTTTAGAGGTGCAAGTTCAAGTGCAAGTGTTGTTTTTAGAAAGATATGTGAGCTTTTATTTTGGAAGTTATTTGTAAAAAGTAAAATGCAAAATATTTTAATAATTTTTGTTTATATTTTATAGAAAATCAAAAGCGTGGCGCGGTGTCGATTTGTCTCAACGGCTTTCTGAAGCAGATTTTCTTAAGTAAGAATAAATAAATACTTATTTGATTTTATTGCTATAATATGATAATATGTTCGAGTCATAATAAACAAATATTTGTTATAAAATAAATATTTATTTCTTATATGTATTTTTAGGGAATTTTATATCTATCCTAATTATATATAAGGAAGTAAAAAAATATTCTGCAATAACTTTATCGTATTATTTGACATTTTTATACCTGATTTTTAAACAAAAACATGCAAATTTTTTCCATTTTAGCTCTAATATCATATCATTATAATATAATTCTCCTCTCCTAATCACGATCATATATAAACAGGTCTGGACACTTCGGACACTTGATTAACGAATGTATTTCAATTGTATCGACTTAACTGGCCACAATTCAGTACAAAATCACGACGTTTCAGCCCTTGGTTTGGGCCCTTTTCAAGTGTAAACTAAATCATCTGTATAAAGAATCGTCGTTGAAATCACAAGACATCCGTAATGTATGAAATTATTCCAGAAAAATTTATTAGTTAGATACACTTGATGACAGGTTCTGTATGACAAATCATAGCAAATATAAAGAGACGAATATTGTATCTAGCTAGAATTGATGAATAAAGAAAGGTAAGAGTTAATAATTTTATTTATTTAAATGTACACTGGTTGTTGCACCAACATACAGGTCACCATGACGGGTTGCCCATTCGTGTAGGCGCGCATAGTCGTTCACAGCTGCGTAGGCTTCGGCGCATTATAATCACTCACATATAATGCGCCGAAGCCTACGCAGCTGTAAACGACCATGCGCGCCTGCATGAATGGGCAATCCGTCATACTGACCTGTATATTGATGCAACACTCTGTACATAAATCTAATAATCTAAAACCTCTTCTCTCCTCCTTCCTACATATCTCTCTCCCCGGCCTCTCTCCGATTTTTCTCCTCTTTCTACTACCCCTAGTCGAACTCTTTCTTACACCTTAATTCTCCGCTGCTCCATCTTTAGCTTCCCTTCCTTTCTTTGTCTCTGTTTCCTCTCTCTTCTTTACCGACTCCTTTCTCCTATTTCTCCTCTCAAATCTGCGCAGATTCTTTATATTTTTCCTCTTTACGTCTACCCTTTCCTCTGCCATCCTCTCCTCCTTCTCTCCATTCTGCCCTCCTTCCTTACCACCTCCTTCTTTGCTTTATTCATTCCCCCTCCTTATATACCCTAATCGTCTCTTTCTTACACCTCTAATTATCTTCTATCCTCCTGTACCACCTTCTGTTTCTTCTCCCCGTCCCAAAACTACACCACTTCATCTATCACTATTCTCCTATTGTTCCCCTTTACCCTTCCCCCTTTTCTTCTCTCCAATTCTCGCTTTCCTCTTTCCTCTCGTAATATACTATCTCTTCCCCCCTCCTCATTCTTCCCCTGTTCTTTTCTTCCCGCTTTTCTTTTCCTCTCTTCTTCACCTTCTTTTCTCCTCCTTCTTCTCTCCGTATAAGAGTGTCCAAACCTGTTTTATATGATCGTTCTTCCAATACTTCACAGTTAACGCCATAGGCAGTTTATTTTATTATTTTCAACGAAAAATATAATTATTTACATAAAACATTTGTTTGGTAAAAGTACAAAAATCACCCAGCTTTACCTCGCCGATTAATTATACTTTTTGGAACAAATTGTTATGATGTTTTTTTTTCTTAAAGTACAACTCATTATCTATCTGTTTCTGTAAATTAAACACTCGTTTCTTAAAAAACCCAATTTTTTCGGATTTTCAAGATGTTTCTCTTCTTTAATTCTTTTCAAAATATATCTCGAGTATCAGAAGTTTCATGACATTCTAATCTATATATTCTTTTTCCTTACTGTTTTAGGCATATCAATTAAAAAGACTTCAAAATTGGTGTATTAGATCCTAAGATATAAACAAAAGAAAACACTGGGTTACATTAATCCGTGTGCGATATTAACGGGTGGCACAGGAAGTGCGGTGTTTGAGGGTTAAACATAACGAATCATAGATTCATTAATTTATCTCATAAACAACATGCTACTATTGTTACACTGACTATATTAATTAAAAACGTTAAGCAATAGCAATGTCGTTGTTCGCAGCTTACATTTACATGTCGATGTCACTGTACTTGATAATACCAGTGTCGCCGCAGATCATGGACATTGTAATGCCTCTCAATGACAGTCGTCCACGAAAGTTCCTGCTCGAGGTCGAGTATCGTGTAGACCGAGAGAAATACTACTATCCCATTTTACTCCATTCTTATGTGGCGATTACAGCGATCATATCAATTATGGTGTGCGTCGACACTACATACATAGCGTACGTGCAACATGGTTGCAGTTTATTCGCAGCCATTGGGTAAACGCAACTTTTTAATACTCACTGCAGTATAGTGTAGATTCTTGGATCTTAGATCTATTGTTAGACATTAATATTTCTCCAGGCATCGATTAGAGCATTTTTCGAAAGGACACATCGATGAGACGAGCCACTTTGCTAAAGAGAGAACGCGCCGATACGTAGAAGTCGAAGATATTTGCTTCAAAGAAAAGGCGATTTTTCAAGAATTTGTCACGTGTTTGCGAAAACATCAGCTTGCAATACAGTTTGTACTTCCTGCATGTTCCGTTGACGCGCGTCGTTGCGCTGATTAAAAACTGGGATATTAACTTATTCGGAAATTGCCTACTTAAGAGATCGATTCGCTGTTTATAATATCTATTATCATGTTACATCAACTATTACTAAACTTACGAATTATTTTTTACGTCGCCAGGTATGTTCGTTTGTTAGAATCTTCCTTCACGGTGTCGACGGGTATCCAATTGTTGTGTAACGTTGTTGGTATAAGCCTTATAGGAATTCAAGTAAGTATTATGAGTATACAGGGTCCCTCAAAATGACTAGACACCGTTCAAAGCTTCAAAGTATTTTCTTGTGTCGTATGCAGAATTATGTCAATATCTAAAAACTCAGTCAATGTATAAGAGCACCTTCACTTGCTATGCCATGCCTGAGCGCGCGAAATTTTCGCAACGGATTGGTGAACTATAAGTGCTTCCCATTTAAAAATTATTATAGCCTCGACATTTTTGCATAAGAATCTTCGTCTTAGAATGTTCCACAGAATCTATTAGTGAAACGATGTCCGGTCATTTTGGGACACCCTGTATATTATTAAGGCAAAATTTACAGATTGGCAGATTGGAGTTGATAGCATTTATCTCCGGTAATTCTATTTATCTAGGTAATTAGTAATCTCGACAGTACCGAAGATTTCATTAGATACGCTAGCTTATGCATAGCGGCGTTTTTCCATCTTCTGTGCATGACTTTGCCAGGGCAGAGATTGATAGACCACAGCTTAAATGTGTTTAATAGCGCGTAAAAATATTATATAACATTTGATAGATAAAATATTAGAAAAATATTGCCGGGAAACTGTGCTGGATATTTTGATGTAATAATTACTATATTATTTAATAGGCAATGTATTACGTATATATAACATATATATTACATTAAACACTTATGATAATCATTATAGATGCCGCAATGTCTGTTAGATCGCGCATGATTTCCCGCGATATACAGTAATTCCCGCATTTTGAGTTAATTCTCAAAATATTATGTATTAATATTGAGATAACTGTATTATTAAAATATATATATTAGTAATTAATTAATAAAATTGATTCTCGGTCAAAAAGGAAATGTTTCAGTTGTAGGTCACACTGGTACGCGTTCTCGTTAAAAACCAAGAAATTGTTGCAGATATTACTTTACCGAAGTATCGTGCCGTGCACGTTGACTGCCGGTAAAATATACGTAATGTCGATGGCCAATTATAGTGCGGTAAGCACCATTGTGCATTACAAACTATATGATTTGCCTTTATAAATGATGCGTATATGTAAAATGCGTTTGCTTGTGCAAGCTGTATTGCACTGAAAGAATGATGTTTTTTTTTTAAGGTGGTGCAGACCGCTATGTCTTACTTCATGACGTTCTCTTCTCTGAAATAACAAGTTCTCTATAATTAAACATCTTTTGTAGTTCCATCCTAAAAATAAATAAATTCCCAAATATTGAAAATTCTATATATGTACGTTGTACGTAGTGTAAGTTTGAAAAATATATTTTATTTAATCCATAAAACTGGGACATTGAATCATTGAAGATCGAGCCATTCGATACATTTTTACGTGCGACATGTATTCGTTAAAAATCCTGCAAGAAATTCTAATGCGCATAACATCTAGATTTTGATCTTTTAAAATATGAAAGAAATTGACATAAATGATAAGAGAAGTGATTAATAGACTTTCAATACATTTTATCTGCCGCATATTGCGTAATCTGCTCTCTTGTATCGAAAACTGAACTGCGCGCGGCCTCCCCAGAATTAACATTTCTTCCTTAAATTTCTCTGAATTAATTTTATTCTTCTGGCTACATATTAGACATGTCTACTTTGGCTATATATTTTTTATCTGCTTCTCCTTTCTCTTTTTTTTACCTTGCTACCTTGTTAGAGCATGAAAAATTCATATTTCGGATCATGTAATTTCGTTAAGTACAGCTTGTCAACGTGACGCGACGGGGACAAATACGTATTGTCTACTGATGATTTGTCTGTGCAACTAAGCTCCGTTCCTCCCTCTCGTCGAAGCATCGTCCCCCTTCGTACGTACAATTCTTCCCCCACAAATTTCCAGTACATTGGCGGATTAACATGAATGCGTTGTTCGACACGCGCTATTATAATATAACTAAACTGTTTGCGTCGATGGTCGGTATATGGCCATATCAGTCGCAACTTAGAAAAAAGATCATTCAATCAGTCAGCATGTTCGTAATGTTCACATTTTTTCCGCCTCAGGTAAAGGAAGCATTTCGTATTGAAAAGTATTTTAATGCATGAGAAAGGTCCCCGAAATTCCGCGCAAGTTAATTTCACGGTAGTAGACAGTGTCAATTTCTGGAATAAAAAAATACTCGAATTTACCGTTCGTATTTTTTGTGTATATTAGGTGAAGAGATTGTACGATGTGTGGGGGAAGGACATAGACGCCGTGTGCATGTGTATACCTCCTATCGTGACTATTTTAGTGAGCATGACTAAAGTAGTGACCAGCGTACGATGTGAATTGCAGGTTACTAATTACGACGTTATCATTTTGCACGTTATCTTTAAAGTCGTTCGATCGTGGCGCGGAGCGTGAATGAAATTCACGCAAATACATTATTTCCGATTAAAGCCGCGCGTCTCTTCACGAAATGCCGTTTTCAGGTGAAAGAGTTACTGCGCCAGATCGAAATGGACTGGAAAATAAATCCGACGGCGAAGGAGTATGAGATTTTAGTGAATTACACGTCGAAGGGGAGAACGTTGTGCATCGTTTACTCAAGTATGAAGGATTGTCGCGTCGCACCGGGCGTAGCGAGCGTGTATATATATATATATATATGTATATTGTTATACCTGCCCTTTCAGCTATGTTGTGTAACGGACTTATGTGCTTTATCATGACACCGGTGATCTCGCCGATACTGGACGTCATCTTACCCCACAACGGCACGCGCGCGAGAAGCTTGGCCTACGACCTCGATTACGGGATTGACGTTCAGACTCACTGGCTATGGTTGTGGCTGCACAGTAGTACGACGTCAACGGCGACTATATTAAATATCATTGGCGCCGATCTGATGTACGTTACGCTTACCGTTCACAGTTGCTGCCTGTTTGCGATAGTAAGGTAAGCGTCAAAGATATATAAGATATAAGTAACTCTGTTCGTTTGCAGCTAATTGTAAGTGAAAACGGCTATAGATTCTGCATTTTACTACACAACCGACAATTCGCAATGATCTGAGAGAGCTATAGCTCGATAAAGATATTAAATTGTTTTCTTAAAATAATTTAAAATAATTAAAATAATTAAAAATTAAAGATCAAAATTTGGTTTCAATAAAAAAAATAAGCTTCTCTCACCAGATAAAAAATGTGATCAACGTTTTAAGCAATTGTAAAGAAAACAAACGTTATTTAAGAAAATAATAAGCTCATCTAACGGTAATTACCAGACACCCTGTAGAATATTCACGCGTGGAAGATGAAATAATCGTTTGACCTGCAGACACAAATTGGAGCACGTTGCCGATTCGATAAAAAAGCACACCATGCAATCTCTCGAGAATCATAATTATAATGTTGAATGCTACATACAATATGAAGATCGACAACTAAGATTAAAAGAGCAAGCTGCTGTCGTGAGAGAATGCGTCATTAATCATCAAAGAGCAATACAGTTGGTAAAATATATGTATATTCATATACAGAACGTTCCTTGCTAAACGTATCTCCTTTCTGTAGATAGAAAAAAATTGATTAAAGATCGAGCTGAAGTAAAATACACATTTAATAAGAAACACTGTATACGTACAATCATAATCTCGATGGAATTAAAATAATATAATATTGTATAAAATATATTTTTTATATATACGTTGCTTTAGATTTCTTAAATATATCTTAAACAATCTCTTTGTTAATCAGTTGTGTGCAACTATTGCACTGCATTTATACGTGGTGTTTCCTCGTCATATTAGGCTTAAACCTAATCATCATAAGTATCTCTGCAGTTCAAGTAAGTCTGAATGAAGATGAAAATTACAGCAATCGGACACCTCACTTTTCTTTCTTTTCTTTTTTAGTTAGTGAGCAGGCTATTCCAATGGGATGGGATGGCGATGTGCGTTATGTTCATATGTGGCCAACTGACTCACTTGTTTTTTCTTAGCTTAATGGCGCAATATCTACTGGACCAAAGCTCGAACGTTCACGGATCAACGTGAGTGATCGGAGCGCAATTGTTGCGGACGCATCGGATATTAAAAGCGCCAGATTTGCAGGTATTCATGCTTCTGGTATAATATGCCTGTCCAGATACAAAAGGACATTGTACTGATCTTGATAAGAAGCCGTATACCGTGCAAGATAATGGCTGGAAAACTATTCGTAATGTCGCTGGAGAACTTTTGTACGGTACAAATAATAAAACAAAAATTTAATCAATTAATCAATTAATTAATTAATTAATATCTTATTTATATGTATATATAATGCTATATTTAATTAAGTATTGTAAGTTTTATAATATCTCTTATTTTTTTAGATAGTGCAGACGTCAATGTCCTATTTCACAGTGTTGGCATCTTTTCGATAAGTATTTGCATCTTCTTTGCATTGAAATAACTAACGTCTTATGCACCTTTATAAAATTAATAAATAAAACTATGATTCGTTAATCAAATACCTACTTATTTGATGCCTATACTGCAGTTATGGAAATGTACTGATACTTAATATATTTGTCAGATATAATTACCGTTTTTACCGCAGTTTTCTTCATAATTCTTACATAAATGTTGATGAAATAAAGAATAATTAAGAGAGCTCAGAATGGAAAATTGTATTGTAAAATAGAGATAATTAGCATTTAAAAATTTCATATGCAGTGCGTTATTGATTTCAACGTGCGGACCAATTAATACCTGAGAGAGGAAATAATTTCGTATTGGAATGATTGGATTATCTCAATTATCACAAAATTACACAATCTATGAATAAATTGTATGGACAATTTATTGACGTAGAACTACGTCTTTGTCGACAGTAAGTAGAAAATAACATTGGGAGCACAGATGCAACGAAAATCGCGGGGGGGTGCGCACTATTGGCTCCCGTGGGGGGGCATCGTGGCGCCGTTAATGATGGTGTTGCCTATGGGATGTCCCCCGCCTGGCATGGCATAGCACGCCAGAGACAGTCGGTCAATCTTTGGCCGACCAACTGCGCATGTTCTTCCACGGGAGCACCTCTTCCGCAAAAGCGGTCGGGCGTGTTACGGAGGAAAGGGTGTCCTTTTGATACACGGTGAGCCTGGGGGTCTGAAGAATATCGAGCGATGTTCCAGGCCCCTGGTACACCAGAGGCTGGTTGCCAGAGAGGTGGGTTTTTAGTGGGTGCAAGCCCCACATATCCCTGACTCATGTCACACTTTGAACGTTTATATCTTCGAAATTAATAATCGTAAAGTAATATTAATACGTCATGAGATAGGATAAGTTATATAGGTCCCATTTCTTCTTGAAAGTTTCAAAAAGCTTCCTAAATGAGAAAGCCAAACAATGTTATAAGCAAATAATTATGCTCAGGTTTCAACATCTTTCAATTTTGGCAATTTAATATTAATTACTGGCAACTTTTCTAATTTCATTATATTCTTCAATCTTTTCTACCCCTATTTCATATACAATGCTTTAAGATTTGGTTGATTAAACTCAGCTTTATTAGACATCTATGTATGTACGTATTTCTAGCTAAGCAAATTCTAACATATGTAACTCAAGAACTAATTAACCAAATTTTAAAGCATTTATATATGAAACTAGCTGGTTACCCGGGCTTCGCCCGGGAGTTGTTTTTCTTAAAACGACTTTATTTATGTTTCAATATCCTTATTGTGAACAAACATAAGGAGTGTTCATGGATTAAACATGTCGTAACCAATCTTTTTCTACTCGGTCAATTATTTCCAGAATTATTAAAAAAATTTTTGATACCGATTTTCCAAAAAATCGGTAACAAAAATTATACATTTTATGGCACTCCCCGGGAAATTCTACCCCTGCTTTATATACAATTCTTTAAGATTCGGTCAATTATTTCCCAAAAAATTGGAAAAATTTTTGACACCGATTTCCCAAAAGATCGGTAACGAAAAATAATAATCAAACGGGCACAGCAACAACAGTCCCCCAACGAACAACGTAGAAGTTAGAAATACGTCTACTGTCACTAGAGTTCATGTTAAAGTATTCAGCGAAGGACAGTTGATGTAGGGCTACGTTAACTGTTCTTTGCTGAATACTTGAACATAAAATAGTGACAATTGACATAGCCCTACATTAACTGTCCTTCGCTGAATACTTTTTTTCATGTCTTTCATGTATTCTTTTAAACAACGTTGTTCCAAAAAGATCTGATAATACGGAATTACTGTCCTCTCTCTGATCAGAATATTTAATTAAATTGTCTTATTAAAATGCATTAATTGGTCCGCACATTGAAATTAATAACGTACTGCGATCTACTATTCGTATAGCACTTATTATACGCTGTTCTGCCCTCAATACTATTGAATCAGATACAATGAAGGAGAAATCAAAACCGCGTTACTGACATGGTAACACTGAATATGCCTAATTTATTTTGATCCCATAAATCTTCTAATTCAAGATTTTGAGATTTATTGACTTTATTCAGCTAGCAAGCTTTAATTTTTTCTAAGTTTGTTTCTTTAGAATTTTTTTGTCTGGCAAAGTTTTTATGTGTAGGTATAGATTTTATATAAATATTCGTACAATAAACGATACTTAAAATAGTATCCGTCGTAAAAAAAAGACAATCTAACGGATTTAGCATTTTATTATTTTGTGAACAATCAAGTAAGATACGATATTATAATTATTAATCTAGTAAGGACATTTTAAGGAGAAATCTTTTCTTTCCATTTTGTGCCATCTTTTTAACAATATTTTGTTAAACAGTTTTTTCTTCTTCAACAGTTTCTTCAATTTCTAATTTTAACAAGTATTACATATTATAATCGGATACTTCAAATTCATTTATGTAACTGGTTTTTTTTCTATATCACCATATATATTCTTGATACAGAAAACACCAAGATTTTGTTTTCGATTCTAAAACATTTTTTACTTTTTTAGTGCGCATGGCATGTTGAGTCTTCTTAAAATCTTTTATGTATATATATATATTGTGACGTGACATTTGTCGCGTCCTCCGCCCAGACGGTAGCTCGGCCGAGGGGAAGGTCGGGGATGGCGCCTCGACTCGAGTCGAGGAAGGGCTGTCTGCGTTAACTAACCTTTTTTGTAGAGCTTTTCGTAGGAATGACAGGTAGTGCCGGAGCGGGGGATCACCGTCCGTATGTAACGACGAGAGTCGCGACGAGGGAAGGACGGGCGCTCGGAGGACGTACGGCGGAGTGGTCGGCCGACGGGCGGGCCACCGGGGCCTGCCGCTGGAGAAGCGCCGGAAATGTCTCGCCCAGCATGACACGGCCCCGCCGCAGCTTAACCACGGGTGCATCACCGCGACTGCAGCGCGGGTGGACGACCTGCACGCTTCACCCGACGGCGCTCAGAGGGCCAAGCGGCGCCGCCACGGCCTGATCAACCGGGCGGGAAACCGCGAGAGGCCCACGCGCATACAGCAGCCAAATCAAACGCGCTGCGGGAAAATGGGGGAAATTGTCTGCAACGTCGCGAACAGGGCGACACACACGACCAATCGGCGGGGCGGAAGAACCGCGAGCTTGAGGGCGCGCGTGCGGGGGCCCGGGGCCCGGCGTGGTCCCGCCGAGCCGACCGCTCCTCACTGTCGAATCAGCTGCTGACGAGGAGCCACCCCTGGACGAGCGCCCCGACGCCGCCGAGCAGCAGCGAGCAGCCTAACTGTAAGATCTCCACTCCGGTGCTGCCTAATAATTGAGGGCTCGATCTCGGTCGCGACCCGGCGCGGCGCCAGTAAATGTTAATACCAATTCGATTACCGCGAGAATCAGCCTGATTAACGATGGCTTGTAGATACCGACTCCCGTCGTCGTGGGCGCCGGTCAGCTTATCGCTGCGATTTGCCGGTACCGCGGGCACGTGGCCGGCCGAGATCGTAGCCAGAAAACTTGTTGAGAGCCCTACTCGAAGGCTTGCGGATGATCGACAGTCAATTCGCGGTTATCGCCGTGCATGTTTTGTGAATCGTGGGCGGAAGCGTGCCGCGGGGGGGTACGCTCCGGTGGATATGGTACTTAGTGTTGCGTATTCGGGTATATTGTTGCGTGTCGTGTGCGGGAGTCCCGTGTGCATGTCGAGAGGGACCGCGCCGGGCACATTGCGGTGCCTCAAGAGTTTCGCGGATATTTTGCGTCGCGTGCGCGGGCAAATATCGTCGTGTTTGCTCGGCAGAGAATCTTGCGAGCACATTGTTGCTTATAGCGAATTCGGACGCTTACACTAGTGCACACTGAGTGCGCACTAAGGCTTGTTCTTAATCAATTGTTATATTTACAGATCATCTTAAATACTTATTAGTCTGTAAAATGATTTGTACAGCATCCATATAGATATTACAGATTGTTTTATTGGCTAAAAAGTTTTTAAATGTGTATTTAAACGACTTTAAATATAAGAATTAGATTATAAACAAGCCTTAGTGCGCACTCAGTGTGCACTCTAGTGCAAGCGCCCGAATTCGCTATTAGTGTTGCGCGGGCTCGCGTTTTGTGCGTTATGTGTGCGTGAGAATTGTTGCATATCCGGAATTTGGGAATGGGAGCGTGTGCGAGTTGACGATATTGCGTGGCCGCGTTTATACGAGTCGAACTGGTTGAGCTCGCTTGAGAGTCCTACGGATACGTGGTGCCGTTGCTTGGGCGAGAGCCGTCGTGCTCGTTCGGGAAGAGAGCCTCGCGGGCGTGAACGCCACACGCTTCCGGCGTGCTTTAGCCGCCGATTCGACTACCGCGTTGTTACCTGCCACCTGAGCGATATCGGGTCTCGAATTCTCGCTATAATTTCCGTGTTATCTTTGTGAAATATATTTGTTTCTTATTGTTTATTATCGAGCTTTATTTTGCGTGTCGGTTACGTCACGCTGCTTCTCCACCTACACCCCTGTCACGCGGATCTACGCCCTGAGCTCGCGGCGAGGCTATTGAGGCGGACGATATCGAGACGTGGTGCGCGTCTATAATCGCACCTGGCGCCCAATCGAGAGGTACCGCCCAAGACCTTAGGTACGGGAATTACGGTAAGAGATGTGACCTCGTTATCCCCTTGGAGCTATCGTCTGGCAAGTAGTTGATTAATTTGCGACCGCGCCCCTTCGGCCAGCGAAACCGAGGAAAATCGGGTTGCAAAATATATATATATATATATATATATATATATATATTTTTTTTTTAATTAAAATATAAAAATATAATAAATATAATAAATTAAAATATTAAAATATAATAAATATATACAAAAATATTAACATTATAATATTAAATATTTATTATTAACAAAACATATTTTGCATTAGATAAGTTTATAATAATTTTTTTTTTCTAAGCATTCACACATACATATATGTTTTCATTGAATTGCCATTTTTTCTATTTCATATTAACTGTAATTAGAATTATTACATCATTATTTATTTATTATAAACATATGTTGCAATCTCTACTGGTCTGGAATCCGCGTTGTCGCCGTCGATTTATGCTCTCAGCACGAGTCGTTCGGAAGAAACAAGGAAAGAAAAGATAAAGACTTGTTTTCTTGGTAGCACAAATATAATTGCTCAAAGAAATAAGTAATGTACACGTGCAGTGTATTTACGTGACTCGACTCGATAAGACATAAGAGAGAACTATATACTTTATCGTTACAGTAAGCGCGCGCGTTGCGGTGAACGAACCGCCATCTCTACAGAACTTCTTGAACCAAATTACCATCGTCCTAACACTCCCACTTAATTAGTTCGAGATATTTAGCTTGTCCTGTAAAACATTAAATGTTCTTTTTGCTAAGCTCTTTGTTAAAAGATCTGCTAACTGCTCCTTTGACGATACGTAGTTGAGTTTGATGCAACCATCCTGGACTTCCTCCTTCACAAAGTTCCATTTGTTGTGGATATGCTTGGTCCGGCGATAAAATTCTGTCGAACGGATGAACTGAACGGAGACCCTTGGTTGTCTACCAGCAACTCAACGTTGCACTCCTGACTATTCAGCGATTCGCCGTAGCCATTTCACCTCCTGTACTGCTGCCGCTGCAGCAATGTATTCGCTTTCCAGTATCGAGAGCGCATTGCACTCTTGCTTCCTTGATGCCCATAAAATAGGTCCTCTGCACATCACCATGATGTAACCGCTCGTCAACTTGCAATCATCCTAATCGCCTGCTCAATTGGCGTCTGAATATGCCTTGAAGTTGGAGATTTCCTCGGTTGATCCGCTGTAAACAAGTTTTTGTCTGACTGTTCCTTTTAGATAGCGAACAAATATGCTTCGCTCCTTCCCAGTGTTGCTTCCCTGGATTTACTTTGAATCAGCTCAGCAGATTTACCGCGTAAGCGATATCCGGAGGCGTCAGATTAACCGCAAACTGCAGTGAACCTATAGTAGTTCGTTATACGGTTTCGACGTCATCTCCAATTCCTCCTTCTTTTGGACACATGTCGCGGAATACTTGATTGTTGGATTTAATGGGACACTGACAATCTTCGCATCCGTCAGCCTGAACTTGTCCACTAATTTTTCGATGTAACTGGCTTGGTGGATCTTCACTGTTCTCTTGTCCCGGTCTCTTTCTATCTCTAGTCCAACGAAGTACCGCGGCTCGTTTACTTTGACTTCAACTTGGCTTTTAGTTCTTGTAAGAACTGCTTTAATACTTTTAGAGAAGTACTCATGACTAACCCGTCATCTACGTAAAGTGCCAAGTAAATCCACTCGTCATCTTTCTTGCCTATGTAAATGCAATTGTCCGCCGGAGATTTTTCGAACTCGTAGCTGCTGAGAAAATCATCGAACGTTTCAAATTCAACAGTGCAGATATTCTCTTTTAGTTTTCCGTGTAGAACGCCGTTTTTACATTAAATTGCTTTATTTCAAGATTCTCGACCGCCGCCTTCGCCAATAGTGCACGTACGTTCTCGTAGCGCACAACTGGAGCGAAGGTCTCCTCGTAATCGACACCTGCTCGCTGTGTAAAGCCTCTGGCTACCAGCCTGGCTTTGTAACGATCTTCTCCTGGTGTCTGTTTCACCTTAAATACCCATTTGCAGGATATGGTTACGATCTGCCGGTCTTCCTTCGATCTTCCATGTCATGTTCTTCTTGTGGGCTTCAATTTCTTCAGTGATGGCTTACTCCCACTTGTCGGCGTCCGGACCTTTAAGGACGTTTTCTTGATTTTCACGTTTCTACAGATTTCCTTAAAATTTGGTGTACAGCTTGATGACAGCACTATCTATAACATGTTGGAATGTTAGAAGTTACAGCCTCACCGAATTATAGATATAGAGCTCCAAAGTTTTATTATTTAACACGTAATCCCTATACTGAGGCTTCACAAAAGTAACGTTTTCATTGATTGTAGACAGAATTTTCTACCAGATTTCGTCAAAAAACGAGTATGTGTGTGACGCACATTAATATTACAAATATTTTAAGAAAGATCAAGGAAGCCTAGCTTCACCGTTACTGATGAGTAATCTTAATCCAAAGTCTGCAATTTCTCGCTCGCATATGACGCGAGTCAACACGACGGCGGCAGCGACGGCAATACTGCGCATGCTCTCTCCGACGTAAGCTAGTGTCGCGTATATACAGACAGAGCGTCGCTATGTGTGCGCGTACAACCATAGCAAAAAGTTCCCCTCTCCAGAGAGGCACTGCGTAGTGCGTACAGCAGTCTTTCTTGCCCGGCGCGCGGAACTTTTGAGAGGGATTATACCAAGAGAACGTCCTTAATAGCTTCGGCATAACTTGCCAGCTCAACCACTGATACAAGCGCGTGAGCTTGCACATACCTCTCTGGTTGCTTTAGCGTGTTCCGATCTCGAAGCTTCACTGGATCTTCGTGTGTGACTCTTCTAGGTGTAGCCGAGGACAGAACTGCTTTGCCGCTGTTTTGTCTTGTCCAGCAGTTTCTTCCGTTTCGCCTGCCTCGCTAGAATTTTTTGTAACCTCGTCTTCGCTTTTATCCATTTCTGCGACCGGTGTTACGTGTTACCTTTGAAAAACGGAAATTACCTTCTTTGTGACTAAATGTTACCGTTGCCGCGACTCCCACTTTTCGTCTAATGGGATCATAGATACGATAGTTATTGCTGCCTTGATATCCAACGAAGATTCGTTTCTCAGCCCTTATATCCCATTTTTGACGCTTGATCTTCGGAATATTCTCATAACAATCCGAACCGAATATTCCAGCTTCAACAAGTCGGGCTTCTTGTTGAACCAAAACTCCAAAGGTGTCTGACTTCCGCTTTTGGATGTGCAAATCATGTTTCTGAGATACGCTGCCGTTTGTACCGCTTTGCCCCAAAGTATTCTTGGCAATGCGTCCATGTAGCATTGACCTAGCTGTCTCTGTCAACGTACGAATCTCGCGTTCGGTTTTACCGTTTTGCTCGGGATTGTAAGGCGCCGTCAATTCTAACACAGTCCCGTTCTTGGCCAGAGCATTCTTCAACTTCTCGTTAACATACTCCCGACCGTTATCACATTTTACGACCTTGACATTCCCCCCGAGCTGCGTTTTGATGTAAGCACAGTATTCGAGCACCTTACTCGCAGCCTCTTCTTTACTTCTTAGAATATGCACTATTTGGTATTTACTTGCGTCATCTTTAAGTACCATGAACCACCGTGTTCCATTATAGGTTACCTCGTGTGAGCCGCTCACATCTGTATGTACAAGATCTCCGACCTCTACTTTCCTGGGTGTAGTCGATGGAAAAGATCTTCTTGTTTGTTTCCCGTACTCATAAGCCTCGCACTCGAACTCTTTAACGTCGCTCAGTTCGATGCCGGTTACAGCCTTGTTTTTGATAATTTTCCTCAGCATTTCTGCGCTTGCATGGCCCATCCTTTCATATAAAAGTTGTAACGAAATTACTGTCGATGTATAAGCTTTAAGACCGTTTCGAACGAAACTTCATTCGATAGAGATTTCCGTCCCAGGTACCTAATAACGTACTAACTTGGCCCTTATACATTACCTTAATCTTGTCCTTGGTCGTGATCACTTTGTATGCCCATGTCTGGTTGCAGCATTGAAAGCAAAAAGGTTCCTTTTTAAACTAGGCACCCATCGAACTTCTTCGATAGTGACTTCTTTCCATCTCTCACTGAACCATACCTCGACACCTTACTGATGCCCTTCGAGACGATCTTGTTGTTATCCGCTAGTTTGATAGATTCGCCGCCCCTGCTTTCTTCGAGTTTGCAGAATAGACTCCGATCATTGACCATATGAAAAGTCGCGCGCCACTGTCTGCTATCCACCCGTCCGATTCACTCACACAAGCTTACTGACACACGAATGTGGCTGCATCGCCACCCGTTCCTTTTCGTTCTTTCTTGAGCTGAGAACATTCAGCCTTAAAATGTCCAGTCTTACCACATAAAAAACAGCCTTTCGATCCCTTCTTCTTTTGGCTTTTCGGTTTAGACGTCTTCGCCGAATTCTTTTGCTGTTTATCCTTACCGCCCTTGGCAGCAAACGCTGAATTAGTTCCGGTTTCCTGTTCTCGTTCGTCGGCTCTCAGAAGTCCGCGCCATAGAGATTCATGTGTCTTCTCCCCTTCCTTTTTATTGTCCCACGTGACTTTGTAAAACTTGTACGCTTCTGGCACGCCACGTAATACTTGCGCTGCAGCATACTTATCTGTAATCATCTCGCCTGCGGCCTTGAGCTTTGTAATCATATTCTTAGCATTCTTCACGTACTCGTCCATGGACATATCGCCCATCGTGAGACACTGAACAGCGTCGATCAACGATCCAATCGTTTTAATCGTCACATTTCCTTGCGATCTTGATCTACATTTCAGCCGAGTCAATGCATTCCGTCAGATCGATCGCGATATCCGAGTCCACGGTGTCGCCAATGATCGACATTGCATCCGCCTCTTCCCATTTCTTCACAACTTCTGCCGTTCCAGCCGGCCTCTTTTTCTCGCCGAGTGCGATCTTTAGAGCGTTATTTACTCGAAGATGATTCTGAATTTGGAACTTCCAGAGCCTATAATTACCTGGCCCTGTCAGAATCGTGATACGGGAAAGTCGGCCCGATTGACGCCATTGTTCTTTCTTATTATGAAAAGCTAAAAAAAAAACACGTTAGTTTCTTCCTGTTATCCGCTACTCAATCCGCAGTGGAAATCGAGCTGGGCCCATAACCTGTTACAATCTCTGGTCTGGAATCCGGGCCGCAGGGAGAAGTGATCCGCGCAGTTCCTTGGGCTTAACGAACCTACGGCATTACCGAGTTCAATACACCGCGGACATAAACACACAGTTACACGGACATTTATACATATACACAGTGTCATATAGCCCAAAGGTGGTGCTGAAAGCACTATAAAATCCCTCATCCGAGGGATATAACCCTAAAAAAAAAAATGGTCTGGAATCCGCGTTGTCGCCATCGATCCAAACTCTCAGCACGAGTCATTCGGAAGAAACAAGGGAAGAAAGGATAGAGACTTGTTTTCTTGGTAGCACAAATATAATTGCTCAAAGAAATAAGTAATGTCCCATACAGCACAAAATGTTTTTAAAATATATTTTTAAATATTTCTATAAAAATATTGCAAGAAATATTTTAAAATGGTTTTATAGGAATATTTTAAAAAAGTTAAACATTGTGTGTGTGTGTGTGTGTGTGTGTGTGTGTGTGTGTGTGTGTGTGTGTGTGTGTGTGTGTGTGTGTGTGTGTGATAACATTTTAAAGAATATTTTTAGAATCTTTTAAAAATATTTATAAAAATGTTCTTCTTTATCACCCAGGCAATATTTTCTTAAATATTTGAAATATATTTTTGAAATATTAATTTAAATTATCATATTTATTGTTTTATAATCTCGTTTCAAAATATTTAAAAATATTTTAAATTTATTATTGGTTCTATAATCTTTTTTCAAATATTTTTGAAATATTATAAAATATTCTTAATTAAAAGATGCGTGATAGCGCATCTTTCCGTGCTAGTTTGGAACGACGCCGCTAGGCGGCGCATAATGGTAAAACTAACTCGTAAATTTCAGTTGAGGGCTAATATAAGCAGGTCTCTGGCGAAGCAAAATCATGACATTCACAAGATATGTATATTTTTCAAATATCAAGATGTACCTATATTTTACAGATATTAAAAAAAACTTTCAAACATGAAACACACAATTATTGCTTATTGGATTAAACATATTTTATTTTTTGAAGTAATATTTTTAAAAAATTTTACAAATATTATTAAATATATTTATTTGCAATCTTATAAAAATATTTTTGAAAATATTTTTCCGACATGAACTGGCGGACATAGAAACATTCTAAAAATATTTTTGTGAATTATTTTAATCTTCCTAAAAAATATTTAAAAAATATTTTAAAAGCATTTTGTGCTGTATGGGAGGTAATTTCAATTTGTATTTTGATACATTCCGCACAAATTGTGTCGCGCTTATACGAGACTACTATTGTTTCCCGAGCAGCACATAAACATTGGTCTGATATTGGATCTATGTTGATTGCCCAACTTATATTATGTCGGCCCGACGTTCCAAAATAACAATGGACCGATGTTGGTGGCGTCACGCTGGTTCACCGACGGCCAATGATTGGTGAAATATTGGATGTTACATTTAGCCAACATTGTACCAACGATTTAAAAATGATCAAATCGCACAAAAACATTGGCCCAATATTGAACATATGTCGACTATTTAAATTCTAGATATTGGCCCAACGTTCCTAAATGATAATGGACCAACATTGGGTGCATCCGGTGCATTAATAAGTATACGATGTTTAACTAATATTATTTTTAATAATATTAGTAAATCTAAAAAATAAAATAGACGTCAATACATTTTATACTTATATCTGTTGTATTACTAATTACATGTTATTTATACAGTTCTAGAAATTCTTGTAGAAATGAGTTTAAAATTTATGTAATTATATATATATATATATATATATATATATATAAATTATATTATATAATTTATATAATTTAATAAGATTATAATGTATAAGTAACATGTAATTAGTAAATACAACAGCTATAAGTATAAAATGCATCATACATGTATTGACGTCCATTTTATTTTTTAGATTTACAAATATTATTAAAAATAATATTAGTTAAACATCGTATATTTATTAATTAGAAATCGATATTAATTAAACCTCAAAAATGTAAAGATTATAAGCAGCGAATGTATAAAAGTAAATAAATTTCTATAATAAAATTAACATGTCTAAAATTCGGATATAGAATTATCTTTATTATATGATACATAGTACACGCAATAAAATAAACAGTTACACAATTAAATATTTTAATTCTAAGACTGAATAGTACACAATTTAAAATAAATATGAAGAAAATAATATAATTTGTATTAGTGTTGTAATATAATTTGGTATAAAATATTGTTTGTTATATCGATATAAAACTATTGTTATACTATATTATATGTTAAGATCAGTCTTCATTTTTCTAAACAAAACGTTACGAACAATATTTAACTTCTAAAGTTTAGCAGAAACTTTTACAAAATTGCACAGTTATAAATTATTTAAAAAAAAAAAAACTAACAATATTAGTCTCAAATGCAATTGATATATTATACTAACTAGCAATATTAATGTTTTTAACAGTAAATAATAATGTCACAAAGTAAACAAACTATTGTGCACAATAAAAGAAAGCAGCAAAATGTATCATTTTTATCAAGAGCAAAGTAAGAAATATCATAATTGATATCCTCAAAGTAATTTAATATAAAGTAATTTAAAGTAATTTAATATCTGTAAAAAGTAATCATTTTCCATGATTTATGGCAAATCGAAAATCAAATAAAAAAAAGTAATTTTTTCATAGAAAGAGAAAACATTAAAAAATTTAATTCTTAACTCGTATAACTTTCTGATTGTGCTTCATCAGTCTGGTTGTTATTTATAGTTTCCTTCCTTTTGTTTCGACCACCATCTCGATCCATTGCATAACGTAACCAAGATTTAATTGTTTCTTCGGTTATTTTATAAGATGTTTCTTGATTAGTGCTTGCTGATCCTATGAAGTATAAGAAAACTCAATTTTACAATATGAAAATTGCATTACAATTTATTTTAAAGAATCACTTGCAATTATAGACTTACTAAGGATGAGTTTGCATATGGCATCAAAAGATTGAAGACTTGTTTTGGCTCCTCTTCCTGCCCAGTTTAATTTTTGTGCTAATTCATTATGGATAATCCGTCTGAGAATCCTCCGCGTGTGATCCGCTTGCGAAGTTCCTCCAAGGCGGCGAAAATGATTAACCTGAGAACAAAAATAAAATAACCTTAATTTTTTGGATAATTTTTTTTGAAGACATTCCTTGAATAACAAGTATTTTTTTTATAACAAAATACGAACAGTTTTGGAAAAACAAAACAAAGTTTTTACAATTTTAAAAAAGAAAACAAATCAACATATATAATTGCTTACGTAAAGTTCAAAAATAGATTTTTGTTTCAAAAATTCATTGAAACTTGACAGATTCCTCAATGACGAGGCAGGTATAAGAGTCTCTGTTTCCTCAGGTAACTTTTCCTCTGCAACGTTGTCACTGAGCAGTTTTTTTTTACAATTGATGTCCTTTTTTATGCTGCTTATGTCAAATTTAATATCTTCAAATGTAGTAACTAAGTTCTTGAATTGACCTGAAAGCATGTTTAATTATCAGCAATTTAATGTTTGTAATAGTCAGTATTGATTTTTCCATGATAGTATAAAAGCTTATTTTACCTTCAGATAAACTTATACTTGCTCGCGATTGTGACGCTGTTGCTACTCTTGCCGTGGTCTTAGTAAGTACAGAAGAATGCGAACTCATTTCTTTATCTATAAACATAAGTCAAAAAAGCTATCAAAAAATTCTGTAATTTACTAAAAACATAAAAATATTTGTTTTATGTAACTTACTTTGGATATTTTTATTATTATTAAAAGCTTATTTTACCTTCATATAAACTTGTATTTGCTCGCGATTGTGACGCTGTTGCTACTCTTGCCGCTGGCTTAGTAAGTACAGAAGAATGCGAACTCATTTCTTTATCTATAAACATAAATCAAAAAAAGCTATCAAAAAATTCTATAATTTACTAAAAACATAAAAATATTTGTTTTATGTTACTTACTTTGGATATTATTATTATTAGCCGGTAACTGAATAGGATCTGGTTCAGGTAAAAGTTTGCTTTTCTTTTTATTCTTTGAAATAGAATTCCGATTTCTATCTATCTCATAATCAGTTTCACTAGATGAAGATGCTTCATTAAATGATTTTTCAGATGCAGATACATCAGCTGATTTGGATACATCAGCATAACGCTGATTTGGAAAGCGTTTTCTTTTCTTTAATTGGTTCTCGGCGATTACCTCATCAGGCACCTCCGTGCCTGTTTGAATTTCATCAGTATCTAAATACTGATATCCATCTCTTTTTGATTTAGCTTTTGCTAACAGATCTGCAAATTATACTAATTAATTTCGTATCAAACAGAATTTTTAATTTTTGTGAGAAAAGAGATAATAAAATAAAAATCAAATTTTAATTTTAAAAATTATGTTAACAGTCAATATTAAAAGTCTATTCAAAAATATATTTACCTGTTTGATACAAAACTCGACATGAATGTGTCTTCCAATATGATTTTGGTGTTTCAAAAGTTGTAACTGCTTTCCAAAATCGAGTTCCTTTATATTGAGGATAAAAAGTTTTATGATTTCCATCAGTCAACCAGGAAGTTGGTATCACTTCACAAGTTTCTTCTTCAGGAAAATCCACTACAGAAAACATTCTTATCTATAAATAAAAAGAAAACATAAAATATTACATAATTGTATTAGATATTATAATAAGAACAATCTCTAATCTTAGTATATACCTTTTTTCTATCATGGTGTATGCAAAAGAGGAAGACATACCGAAAAAAGAGACTGTTTCAAAAGAACATTTTTACAGAAAACAGAACTGATATTCCAAGCTTCATAGTTTTTGGATAGAGATGAAACTTTAAATATTTTCAAAAGTGACGAAGGACACGGATAACTGTACATATCTTCTATTTGCAGATATTTTAATCCAATAATATATATATCCTTATTCAATTTCACAAAATTGTAAATTACTACAATGTTATTGTCTTTCATGGTGACACAGTTATTCCCGGAAAACGTTGATAAAGTAAAGGCAGTGCTTTTTACCTTCTTGAATTGTTGTACATGACAAGGAAAATTAATTAGAGGTCCATCGGAATGACTTGAATTTAATACAACATGATAGCGAAATTTTTTATCTGTTGTATAATCATTTAATAGTTTTTTGTTTTCTGTAGCTAATACATGTGAACTTTCTGACAGCCTTTTCACTATTTGCTGTAATGGTTGACTAGAAGTTCTCAAAAGTCTTTTTAACTTAAAAAGAAAAGACTCAAAAGGGAAAGCACTAAATGTGTCAAGAATGCCATATTTCTTTGCATCAGCTGTTAAATGAGTTAAACAATGAATATTATAAACAACTGTGTCAGCACCATATAATTTAGACCAGTGATTAACAAAGGATCTTAATAAATCGGAAGCAAAATCAAGATAATTTACAATTAGACTTGTACTACATAAAATAGTAGAAGCTACATGTAGTAACAAGAAATGTTTATAAATTGCGGAAGGAACATTGTTATTTAAAACAACTATCCCGGAATACAAGAGGAACTGCCGAAATTCTGAAGCTTTCCAATGTGCAATTTCCTTTAAGCTACGTGGTTTCCTTTGAAACTCAATTGGAAAATGTTTTCTCTGAGCAATTAATTCATTGGAAATGCACTTAATAGAATAAGCTGATAATCTAACACGTAGATCTCCTTTTAATAACATCATTAGAATCTTACGCATGCATCCAAGTGGTAGCAAATGCATGTAATCCAAAGGAATTTGAGAAATTAACCCCATATTTAATTCTGACAGAGGAGATATTGACTTATGGTGATCTGGATCTGACATTGAAGCAAAACTTTCATCAGTACGTAATGGTGCATCTTGTAATGGAAATGTCATTCTATGATTTATATATACACCTTCTTGTTCACATCGGTCACATCCTGAATATGCATTAAATAACTTGCAACATTTGATCATACAACGTGCTGGAGTGTCACAGATAAAAGCTCTGATTGCAACTTTAAATTGCATTTGACTTCTGTCATGGAAAAATCCATTTTCACATAGTTCTTTGAGTTCTGGTACAAAATCTTCAAAATAACCAGTAATTGGTTCTGGTTTACTTTCACCAAGAAACAAAGAAACTAAAAATGGCTCATACTGATATCGTTTATCAATAACATAGCAAAGTATTGGCCAAAATTGCTTTGAGGAACTTTTATATATAGGTATTCCATCAACATTGAAAGTCAATTGAATAGTATCGCCATAATATTTATGCTTCATTTGTAAATTGGGAGTGATGCCGATATAATGCAAAACACCACTACTACCTAATTTTTTTACAAGTGCTTGTCTACTTGTTTTTAATAGAGTACGTGCATCTCTGGGAAGGTTTTCAATATTTGTGTACTCTTTCAGAATTTTTAATAATTTATTTATCGATGAATGCTTAATATTTTCTTCTATACACCATTTTTGTATTTTACTATTTACAGGTGTATCACTGCTACTTTGTGACATATTGTCATCTGAAGATGATGCAGACTCATTATCAAAATTACTATTACAATCTTCACAATAGTCATTAATATCATCACTACTTTTTGAATCATTCAAACTATCTTCATATAAATGACAATTATTTTTATTTATATTATTATCATAATTATTGTCATTTATATTTTCATTATTATTATCAGTCAATTCCTTCAAAAATTCTTTCATATGGGCTTTTACCCTTTTCCTAACTTCTCTATACTTCCGGGCTCTCTGTGCCATTTTTATCTACAATAAAAATACGTAATTAATTAAAAATTACGTGATATTAATTATGAATATGCATCATATTCACATAATGATACATAGGATATAATACATATAGGACTATAACAATGACACACATATTAGAAATTGCCAAAGAAAAGATTAGAACATAGAAAAGAACCTAGAAATAATATTAATAAATATTCACATGATGATACATAGGATAATACATAGGACAATGACACATATATCAGAAATTGCTAAAGAAAAGATTAGAACATAGAAAAGAACATAGAAATAATATTAATAAAAAATGTGAATGTGTAATGTATATCAGTCTCGAGAAAAGAGGTACTATATGAAAGTGTTTCCAATTTCATCCTATTTTTATAATTTAATTACCAGAATTTGATTACATTAATCATGCAATGATCAATGATATAGGCAATATATATTTATCGCGTGAACTGTGCAAATATATCATGTTTTGCCTTACAATTAAGGATTATCATAATTTTGCCGTATAAAGTACTTCAGAAAAGTCAAAGAAATTATTGAACGATTTTATACTGGCTATGCTTTTGACGCTACGTTTAACTTTTTAATATAATTTATTCTGCCAAGCAAATACGATTATTTTAGGTTAAGAATGACTTATTTCCGTTGTTAACACTGTCAGTAAATATCATAAATATCTTTATATAAACAAATAAAAAAGTTACTCACCTGCAATCCAATTAAGCAAGAACACGACTCTTCTTTTTCTTATTTTAATTATTAAACGTCTGTGTCCTGGTCTAAATGATCTAAAACGCTTCTTCTTCTTAAGTTGGCTCTTATATACCTCTTGACACAGTGCAATACGGCACGTTTATCTAAAACGCAATACAACGCACTGACACGATCGAATATAATTTATTCTGCCAAGCAAATACGATTATTTTAGGTTAAAAATGACTTATTTCCGTTGTTAACTGTCAGTAAATATCATAAATTTCTTTATATAAACAAATAAAAAAGTTACTCACCTGCAATCCAATTAAAAGCAAGAGCACGACTCTTCTTTTTCTTATTTTAATTATTAAACGTCTGTGTCCTGGTCTAAATAATCTAAAACGCTTCTTCTTCTTAAGTTGGCTCTTATATATACTTCTTGACACAGTGCAATACGGCACGTTTATCTAATAAAACGCAATACAACGCACTGACACGATCGAGCACGAGCACCAATAAAACATAAAACACGCGATCTTCTTTTCTTGACTGCGCGCCCGGCGCGCCCGCCCTGCGGTCCGCTCACAGCGCCGCTGTAAGCATATCACTCTGTCTTCGTTGCACATCGATTATCAAACAATGATCCAATGTCGGCTAAATGTCGTTTAACAAACGGTTGGTATTGCGTTGTCAATCGATTAATAATATACACTAAAAATAGTTAAAAATACTGTAGGCTATTTCAAAACAGTTAAAATTTGTAAAAAAAACAACAATGCCTTTTAATTCGTATTAAATAAATAAAAAAGAAAGTCTGTCTAACGATTCATTGGATTGTAGCATTTTAACAATGTCGGTCCAACATTGTTTCCCCAACGCCGATGCTTCCGATTAAAAACCAACCGTTGGTCAACCAATATGTGCTGCACAATTCTTTTTGTTGAGGAAATAAAATTGATGAAAGTTTACACGGCCCTCATCAATGACCTTAATTTTGACATATATTACAGAGGTCACCATCTTGAGTAACCTTCAGAAGATTTTAGCCGTCGCTCGTTGTTTATTAAAAAGTTATCAGCAAAAAAGTTTATGAAATATAACAGTTTGTGTTTTAGTGCTAAAAGAAGTAATTTGCTGATATGTGTGTATACTGTATAGATAGTACATATGTAGGCGGGGGTAGGTGGAGGACCTCGGATGGAAAGTTGAAAATCCGAACCGTACAATGATAGACCTCGTTTCGCCCTGTAAGCAGGGATGGGATGGCCTTTGCTTCGCGTGGATAATTCTCTGGACACCATTGTACTTTCTACGCAAAATGAAATCCAGCCCATCCCATTCCTGCTTATAAAGCGAAACGAGGTTTATTATTAATTAGGTATGTACAGTTGGGGTTTACAACTTTCCACGCGAACCGAGGTCCATTCCTACAAGTCTACATGTGTACTGTCTATACACACATATTAGCAAATTACTTCTCTTATAGACCTCGTTCCGCATATACGTGAGACGCGTGGCAAGTCGCAAACTCATGTGGAACCGTACCATAATGAAAAACAACAATTTATATGCTTTTGCCATTGTTAAAGCAAAGAATACTTTGTATTTGTACTTTTTAAAATATAAAATTATAGGTATGTATATTTTTTAGTATACCAACTATTCCCTGCTTTAATAAATTATTTTTGTTATAGATATTAAGTGTTTAATTTAATAAATTTTTTTGTTAATACTTTTTAGTAAAGAACAACGGGTAAAACCTAGCTTTTAAAGATTACTCAGGAGGGTGACCTTGACAACATATGTCAAAGTCAAGGTCATTGGTGGAGGCTGAGTAAAGATAAACATTTACCTGTTACCATAAAATGTTGACGCCGTAACTCACAGAAACGATTTGTAATTTCTACATACGAGCTAAGTCTTAATTGTTGCAAATTACAATGTATAGTAAATGCAACGCGATCAATATAGATTAGTTTAATATACCTATAGGGGAGACCGGGGCGAAGTCGTCACTGGGACGGAGTCATTGCAATTATCTCGAAATCTGTATTTGTGTGAACTCACCATTAATACTGTAAACGCGGCTTATGGTGCTCACGTGACCACCGGAGTTTAGTGAGATTATGTGCCATGTTGATTCTTATCGAGGCAAACATGTTTTTGGAGGTCAAAAGTAAAATTTTTTGCGCGTTGAAAATTTGTAATATCTTAAATATTATTGTGTCTCCGAATCTCAAAGTAAGTGATTCTAAAGAGTAATAACGTGCTAAACACGAATCCAGTGAAGTTTTTTTTTATTTTCATTGATTTCTAATATTTTATGGGCTACCAAACTTGAAACTTGTGTCTGGGGCAAAGTCGTCACCAAGCCATATCATGGAGGTCTCCGACGAAAATCAAAGTCAAAGAAGCAGCAGTGGTCGGATTCCGGCGAGGACTAGGATAATATGTGCTGCGTGTGCTCAGATATGACAGAATAGAGCAGACGAGAAACGTGCGAGCGTAAGGCACATAAGTGCGTGCGCTTTTCTTGTAATTATTTTCCGCCATCGTGTTTTTAATTAATGTTTCCAGTTTTTTATTAAAAAATAATTAATAAAATGTATCCTATCATTTTTCATAATTGGATTATGAATTTTTATTTAAAATTTAGTCCGAGAATGGAGTGACAATTCCGCCCTGGCAATTTTGACATTTCAATTTTTGCACCTTTGTCGTTTTCATTCTACACCAGTTGAATAAAGCGACGTAGACCAAAAATGTCCATATAAATTTTGTAGCTAAGGGTTTACTCTTTACAACGCGGTATACAACATTTTACTAAAATTATTTGTTTTGTTGTTAAAAATCGGCACCGAAAAAATAGTGACGACTTCGCCCCGGTCTCCCTTACACAACTCGTTTGACAATCCAGCATTATCAACTGACAATCCGATATCATCATAATCATATTATGCTCTTTGTTCACGTCACTTCTCTCTCATGTTATACACGCATTTAACAAAGGAAGCTGTCTCGTGATTGTTTGCATGTACGTTTGCATAGTAACAGTATAAATTATTTTTGTCGCAAATCGTTGATTAGCCGTATCAGAGTAAGTAGGGTAGACCGGGGCACGTTGTCACATCGGCTTTATTTAAAAAACTAATAACCACAGAGCAGCACCCGTCATTCCCAAAACGTGTTAGTGTATGCCCATTTTTGGTGTGTTTACAGTGTTGAGATTGCTCCAGCCGTGTTGACGTAAAATCAACTTGAAAGTTTTTTGCGACCGTAAGTAAAATTTTATTGTCTAATATTCAACGTACTGGACATGAAGCTTATGTTTTTTCAGAATAGACCTTTATATTATCTTAAAGCATGTACTTTTACCTACCGCGTGCAGTACTTAACCTTATGAATATCTCAAACGTGTCGGCCTTAAAGTAAAAAAATGCCCTCGGGGCATGTTGTCATGAATTTGATGGGAATCTATTGCGAATCTTTGAATGACGATAACGAGTAAAAATATTTTATGTTTAATCACCGACATGATTATAAAAGAAAAAATGTGTATCAATAACTTATTGCAACTTGCGCATTCGAGTGAAATTCTTGTATTTAGATTAAGACGAAAACTTCATGCTTTTTGTACTTTTTTGAAATAAAATAAATGTTTCTGTGAAGGATTTTACTTTTTTACATTGCAGCGTACTATAATATATTGATATTTACGTTGAATACAGTTTGTATAACATTTTGCATGCAATTACATTTGATGTGACAACGTGCCCCGGTCACGGGGCACGTTGTCACAAGCGACCTGTCGTTATTTATTGTTATGTAACAACTGTAGAGTAACAATCACACAAAATTCGATACTGTCCAATTGAAGTTGAGGGTTCACTCGAAATTTTGGCATATCAAAGTACTCTTAAATATTGAATGTAAAAAATACAAAAAATATTGAACCAAATGTGTGACAACGTGCCCCGGTCTACCCTACTAAAAACATTGATACCATGTCTTTTAACTATGGTGCTCTATTCTGCCATCATAACTCAGAACTCAGGTAATGCATTAATTACGTTATAGGTAGTAGTATGCAGGCACCTGCAATGAATGATTAATTGAGAAATATTGCAAAACAGAATTTAATTTAAAACAAATAGAATTCAATTTTTTTCTTAATAAAAATAGGTTTGTGACATACTTTAATGTTGCCAATATAGTAATTTATTTTTACAGGTACTTCTAATATACGACACTTGGGGTGACCTATAAATACCTCGAAAAAAAAACGTCTTATATTTTTAAAACTTTTAAAAAATTAAACCTAAGTAGTATGTATCTTTGTATTCCCATTTAAGGATCTATCTTTCTATTCCAACTGAAGTGGTAGTAGCTTTAATTTTCCTTAAAAATATTTATTGTATCACTCAATTAAAAGAATAATATCATAAAATTGTGTTACCTTACTCAACCCAAGTAATATGTAAAAATTAATACAAAATTAAACATTTATTTAAAAGAAACAAGAATTTGTTCATTTTATTACTCACTGACGAAGAAAAAGGATCTTATCTGTTAAAAATACAAAATTAGAAAAATTCTATAAGTTTTAGTTAAAAAAACGGCGATATTAAACAAAACAGTATATTAATGTCATACTACTTGGAAAGTCCCCCGTAGCCCTCGGCGGGGGAACAGGTGGATCACAGTAAGGGAGGATAAGAGTGTCTGGAAGAGGGTGATAGGGAGGAGGAGGATGGAGGAGGAGTAGTGGAAGGCATGAGGAAGGCGAAGAGGAGATGGAGGAAATGGAGGTGAGAAAAGAAATGGAGCAAGACAAGAGAAAACAGTCGGAGAAAAAGAGCCCGAAGAAAAAGGTGGCTGACGGGAGGAGATGGCACAAGAGGCGTGAGCGGCAGAAAGGAGTAAGGCGGATGCACAACGCGCGCGTCGCATCATGTATCGGTGGGCAAACGGCGTGATCGAGGGACCGAAGGAAGGAACCGACGCGCGCGTCGCATCGTGTAACGGCGGGCAAACGGCGTGATCGAGGGATCGAAGGAAGGTATCGGTAGAGCGAGGTGAACAGGAAGGGAAAGTACGTGGTGGCTGTAGGGAAGGTGAGTCGTGAGAAGAAGCGGACGGCAGTGGAAAGTAAGCGGTGAGGTTTGGTAAATGTTCCGAAAGGTCTAAAGGTAAAGGTAGAGGTAAAAGAGATAAACTAGGAAAGATGGAATTTAGAGAAAAATTTACAATGGAGAAGGAAAGATGGAATTTAGAAGAAAATTTATAATGAAGAAGGAGGTTGGAGGAGGAGAAAAGGAAGAAGAATGTGATTATAAGAATTGAGAGAGAGAGAGATGGATTGGAAAGGGAACGAACTGGGAGAAGGTAAAGGAGCTATTTGCGGATGTATTAAAGGTTAGGGTAGAGGTAAAAGAGGTGAGTGTAATAGGACAGAGGGGGGATTGGATGACGATGTTGGTTAGGTTGGGAAGTGAGGAGGATAAATGAAGGGTGTTAGAGGGGCGAGAAGAAAGGAAGGGAACAGGTGTAGAGTTAGGATGGATGAAGATAAGTTAGTAGAGATGAGGATAAGAGAAAGAGAGAGAAGAAAGAAGAAAAGAAAGGAGAGAGGAGGAAGGCGAGGGACCAAAAAGGAATACGGACGATTGAGATCGCGAAGAAAATGGAGGAGAAGCTGCTGATGGATACGGACGAGGAAGAGGACCACAAGAAGATTTGAAATGATGTAAAGGGTTGGGTACGTCCCTGTAAAACGCCATATGTTCACCTTGTTGTATGTGATGTATAAGTATATATAAATGTACATGTCCCTTTCAGACCCCTTTAGGGTATAAAGTAACATTTCTAAATCTAATAGCATACCATTTAGGTCGGATTTTTGAACTTACATATATCACTTGGGTTGGGTTAGGTAGCGCAATAAAGCTACTATCATTTAGGTTGGATTTTTGGACTTACAACATACATTGCGCGTGTACTTGGCATCTTTTTTACTTTTTATAAAAAAGGTAAAAAAGATGCCAAGAAAAAGGTAATTTTAAACTGATATCATGCATTTTGTAGTGTTAACCTTGTTGTGCACACCTCTTCAAAATTACGTATTGTGCACAGGGGGTCTATTAGACCCCAGTCACTTAATTGTTTATTACAGACGTACAATTCGTTATTTTGACTCAAACAAAATTGCTGGCTATTGTTCAAAGCTTCCAAATTAGGTCTAATAGGTTTCATTAATATCTTGCAACATGAAAGAATTATAAATGATATGTTAACTAAAGAAGCCGAAAAATGGACTTTTTTCACTAAAAAATGCATAAAAAATTCAATTTTTAATATTTGTACGTATTGTACGTATTAGAAAAACACGTTTGAAAAAACGCTGGGGTCTATTTGACCCCTGTGTGCACAACAAAGGTTAAACAGGGATCGGCAAAAAAATTTCCATTTTTTTATTTTTTTATTCACGAAATTAGAAATAACAACAAATTTTTTTATAAATTATTATAGTAAATTAGTAATTAGTCACAAAAAATTAATAATTACGTAAAAATTATATAGTATTTAGGCAAAAATAAATTAATTTTTCTTGTAAATTAATAATTAGTAAAAATAAATATTTTAATATTAAAATAATTAAAAGTTTATCAAAAATAAATTACTACTTATTTGAAAATTAATAATTAGTGGAAAATACTTATTAATTTTTTAATAATAAGTAATTAGTCTCATGTGAATTACTTATTTCAAAAAAAAATTATTAATTGGTTTAATATAAATAAACATAACTTGCTGATTTTTTACCAATTCTACATTTATCAACATTTCAAATTTATATAGAGAGATTAGGGTTTCTCTCTATTTATCGACTAGATTTATTTTATAAACTTATTTTAGCCAGCATCAAACTTTTGTAATAGTTCTAACACACGGTCATATAAAAGAGTTTTCGCGTTGATTGCCCACATGAAATCGAGGTGATTGAAAAATTTAAGTGGAACTTCCTCAGTTAGAAGAACATTTGGTAAGCGTTTACCAAGTTCCAATACATTCTGAAAATTAAAAACATGATGAAAGAAATGGTATTAATTAATGACGTGATGATTTAAATGTATGAAGAGTAGAAAATAGATCCGATTGTTACAAATCAGCTGTTTTCCCTTTTACACTTTGCAATTATATTCAATCGGATTCTTTTATATTGTTAAAATATTATATATGATCATTATTTTATTATGTTTGTGTAAATATTTCTTTCTCTTGCTTTTATTTCAGAGTAAAAATTAGACAATGAAAAACTTAACGGAGAACTATTACCTCTTCTAAGACAATCACATCGTTTGCTGAGTAAAATAAAATTATTGGAGCAGTAATCTTTTTTAGATCATAACTTGGGGGTGTTTCCTGTTTGTATCGTTTATAGTTTTCAGCTATTCCATAATCATAGTTTCGAAAGTCCTCTGCAACAATCGATATTAATCATACATTTATAAATATCCAAAACTTGAAAGTATATTTGAAAAAAAATAATTACATGTGCATACAATTATAAATTAATCTGTAGAAAATTATAAAAATTAATTTAGTTTTTTCAACGATATATTGTTTTATGAATGAGGGAATACTCACTTATACGAATATTTTGGTAAAAATGCTCTAATGTTTGTACAGAACTACCGGCTGGGAAATAGGAGAATATATCTGGCAGGGTAGTCTATAACAGAAACAATTTATATAGATGAAAAGTCATAAAGCGATGAGTAATTAGAAGAATAGGGTAGGGGGTGGTTAAAGCCGTAATTTAATTATAAAAAATTGGAAATTTTATGTAATATAATAAAAAGTATTCATGCACATTATGGACATAGTATTACGTTTGTCTTTTGTGTGTTATATATGTTAAAATTTACGGAGTTAAGAGGACTGAGAGTGAAAAATGGTGAGCGAAGAGAGGAGAGAGGAGAACGTAAAGAGTGAAGATTGGTGAAAGGATAGAGCAGGGAATGGATCGAGTGGATGGCGAAGAGAAGAGAGCGGAGGGGAGAGAGCGGAGAGAGAAGGATAAGCGATGGATAAGAGAAAGAAGGGATAAAGAGAGGAGGTGGAGAGGAGAAGGAGTAGCAGGAGCAAAGGAAGAAAGGCAGTGGAGGAGAAGGAGAGGAAAACGAGGTGGAGAATTGTGGAGAAAGCGAAGGAGGAGAGGGCGAAAGGAAAAAAAGATAGGGCAACGAATAGAAGGACAGGGAATGGAGGTGGGATGAGGAGAGGGAGGACTGGGAGAAAGAGTAAGGCCGGAAAGGGGGCGGCGGAGAAGGATATAGAGAGGGGGAGGGGAAAGGAGAAGGGGCGAGGAAGGGAGGGAGGGAACGAGAGTGTAAGAGGTCGCATACGGCCAGGTCGCGAGGAGGAGTTGGTTCTATTCTTGTAAGAAAACTGCGGGGATAAACAATAAACTCATACAATACATACAACTTACGGTGTTAAGTTGTGCTGGATCAGGACCACCTATAATAAATAATATAGTGACACAAATAAATTGAGTCATCGTATTGTCATTACATAATATTCTTCCTACTGTAACAGTCGCTAAAGATTGTGGGAAAACATCATATGTTTCACGTTCTCGTAGAACTTCCTGAAACATGTAAAACAAAGAATTAAAGTATTAGCTCATACTAGATAACAAACATTTTTAGCGCATTAAATAATAAAAATTATGATTGTTTAATCTTGTATTTTAAACACTACTACTTGCAGTAAAAAAATCACAAATTTCGACAGTTACCTTGAATGTTGGAAGAATGTTAGCAAATTCGTTAACTGCAGGTGATACTTTCATCCAAAAAGAAGTTGGAGCCAGGCAAATAGCCATTTTTATTTTTATATTGTATTCTGGTTTTGATGACAGAAGAACGAGTAGCGCAGCACTCCCCATTGAATGACCGATATAGTATAAATCTTTTTGTTTTGTATAATTGAGAATGTAATCGAACATGGCCGGCAGATCTTTTGTTCCAATCTCGTAAAAGCTGAAGAATAAAAATTATGATAATAATATATTTCACAAAACATATTTTTTTGTTCTCCCCCTGCTTAACAATTGTACGAAATCAATTTACAGTGAGAAAAAGAGTGAAAAATACTGTACAAACTTTAACGTTTACAAAACATGTTATATAAATATAATATCCTTCTTTCATTTTCATGTATGCTTTACGTCCTCATTGCAATATAATGCACTCTTTTAGAAATTCCTGACTTTATATTTATATCACTTGTGGTAAGTATATATCTATTTAGTACTATTCAGTACAAGTAACGACTACTTTATCATTTTGCTTCATAAATATCTCGTTTTTAGACAGGTCGTTTTTCGGTTTTATATGGATTTTTAAATTTAAGATCTGACGTTCTCTTAAAATAATTTTTATGACAATGTTTTACCTATATTGCCAGAATTTGGGATCGTATGTTGTCATATTCACATGCGATCTGCAGTAATTATTTCCTCTCATATTTCCAATCCATACGTCATATCCTTGATCTGCCAATAAAAATGCTGCAACATAAGATAATAATAAGCTAGTGCACTATTAGTAGAATATACATATAAACTCGACGAAATGCATATCGAAATATATTTATTCTAACATTTATAGTATATTGTGCACCAAGGGGCGAAAGTAGCATTTTTCAGACGAGTGTGAAGTTTAAGGCGAGGGCGGCAAATCACACAGTCTGAAAAAGCTTTCGACCCGAGGTGCACACGATATTTTTCACAACATCTCTTTATGGAAATGTTCGACTTTTGAATGCCTGTAGAGTGTATGCGTTTGATGTTCCATTCATACAGTTTATACGCGCGTGTAGTTAAATAAAACGAAAAAAAGAGAGTGATGTAGGGTCCAGAGACGAAGCCCTGGTGGGGCCCAAAAGTAAAGCCCTCGGTGGGATCCAGGGGCAAACCCTCTGGTGGGGTCCAACTTAATAAACTGCGCGCCGATTATTTGTCGGACTTGAAACACAGCTATCGTTGGAATATTAATACCCTTTCCTCCCCGGAATTAAATCTACACGATTTAATTATTTAAAAAACTGTAAAGAAATTATTGCGAAAAATATTAATGTTCCAACGATAGCTGTGTTTCAAGTCCGACAAATAATCGGCGCGCAGTTTATTAAGTTGGAATATATGGGGCATTCCATGCCAACTCAACCAATGATTGTCCCCGACCATTTTTTATTTGGCCGAAATTTTTTTGTTTTTGTACTGAATGTAAGTAGCTTCCATGATTTTTTTTAGATTTTTATCTCTACTCATACTTAAGTTATGGATTTAAAAAATAGAATGCAGTTTAAAATTTGGAAAATTTCAAATGCCTGTAACTTTAAGAAGAAAAAAGATATTGTAAAAAATAAGGTGGTCTTTCTTTTCGTTTTTCACTGTACTTTTTGAAGAAAATATCGAAAAAATGTTTAATGGGCAATATGATTGTTTTTTTTAAGATTTAAGTAAAAAATGTTTGTTTTTCTCAGTGCGACTGTTTTGATTTTTTTCAAAAAAATCTCACAAATTCTAGATTTAATTTCGAAATTTTTAAGACGTATAAGAAAATGGGATTCCAATAACTTCGATTTTTTAAGGGACTTTTTCTTCATTTTTTTTCGAAAATAATTTTTTTTAAATAAGATAGACTATCAATGGCTCTCAAAAAATTTGATAAATTTATAGACAGCAATCCTGAAATTTCTATCTATAGGTAAAGAGAAAATTCGAATATTTCCTATTTTTTAATTGCATTTTTACTTATTTTTATTATTAAATTACTTTTTTAAATAAGATATTATAAATTGGGGAACTTTAACGGTTAGCATGTAACAATTAAATCATATAGTTAATAAAAAAAAACACGTATATTATATGTGAAAATAGCAATCAGATTTATTTGAAAATAAAATTAATAAATAAAAATCAAAATTGAAGATAAACAAAATAAATGATAAATATATCAAAAAATTATGCCATATTATATAACGTTTATACTATTTATTTATTTTTATTTTTTTAAATTATTTTATGTGATTTTACATCATTACATCAAAAGAATATTTTCACATTTAAATTTCCATTGTTATCAGGTATAACGCAATGAATTTTTTGTGTCCGGTAAAGGTTTAACACGACTTAAAAAATGAAGAATTACTGAAGCACTAAAAACTTTATTTTTCAAATTTTTAATCTGGGAACCTCTATTTGAATTTTGAAAAATGTTTTATGAGTAGAATGTATTACTTTTTTAATACCAGCACAAGGATTCTCTAACTTCTTAACGACAGTTTCGGTATCGTTTCACAACTTTTTTACCATATATAATACTTACGCAATAATATTGATATATCATAAAAAATACCATAAAAAATTCATTGCATTATACTTAATAACAATGGAAATTTAAATGTAAAAATATTTTTTCGATGTAATGATGTAAAATCACATATAATAATTTTAAAAAACAAAAATAAATAATATGGCATAATTTTTTGATATATTTGTTATTTATTTTATATTTGTCTTTAATTTTGATTTTTATTTATTTATTTTATTTTTAAATAAATCTGATTGCTATTTTTACAGATAATATACGTGTTTTTTTCATTAACTATATGATTTAATTGTTACATGCTAACCGTTAAAGTTCCCCAATTTATAATATTCTATTAAAAAAAATAATTCAATAATAAAAATAAGTAAAGATGCAATTAAAAAATAGAAAATATTTGAATTTCCTTTTCACCTATAGATCGAAATTTCAGGATTGCTGTCTATAAATTTATCAAATTTTTTGACAGCCATCGGTAGAGTATCCTATTTTAAAAAAATTATTTTCGAAAAAAATGAAGAAAAAGTCCCTTAAAAATTCGAAGTTATTGGAATTCCATTTTCTTATACGTCTTAAAAATTTTAAAATTAAGTCTAAAATTTGTGAGATTAAAAAAAAAAATCAAGACGGTCGCACTGAGAAAAACAAATATTTTTTATATAAATCCTAAAAAAAAACAGTCATATTGCCCATTAAACATTTTTTTTATATTTTCTTCGAAAAGTACAGTAAAAAACGAAAAGAAAGACCACCTTATTTTTTACAATATCTTTTTTCTTCTTAAAGTTACAGGCATTTGAAGTTTTCCAAATTTTAAACTGCATTCTTTTTTTTAAATCCATAACTTAAGTATGAGTAGAGATAAAAATCTAAAAAAATCATGGAGGCTACTTTCATTCAGTACAAAAACACAAAAAAATTTCGGCCAAATAAAAAATGGTCCGGGACAATCATTGGTTGAGTTGGCATGGAATGTCATATGTATATACATATATACATTTTAATTTGTTACTTCTGTAACTATTAATTCTCTATTTACGCACCACGTACCGCGCTTGACTTGTATCGCCGTCTATTAATTTTTAGAACATAATTAAAGAATATAATTATTACAAAGAATAAGCATTAATTAGTGAATTTAATATTTACAGTACAATTTTGGAATTGAAAGATTAGATTATTTCTCCTATTTTGTATTTTAGATGTTGATTCGGATGTATCTTTAGTCATGATACAGCCAGCAAGCGACACAAGTCGACACAAACGTCGTTTTATCTTTCTTTTTTGGCAGTGAGTAACAAAGACAAAACGACACTTGCGTCGACTTGTCACTTGCTGGAAAGCTTCCTATTAGCCCAGTAAAATGACTCGGTCGATTTGGAGGAAATAATACTGAGTGGGCTGAAACTTTGTAAACAGGCTTGTTTTAGGGTACTATTTAACATATTAAAAGTCCCCATGTGTAGACGCTACGTTGCGGGCAGGGGAGGGTCCAAAAGGTTCAAAAAACCAGTTTTTTGCAAATAACTCGGAAAATATCAACTTTACAGAAATTTATGTAGATACAAAAATTGTAGCTTACAAAATTTCGCACAGTTTCGTTTTTTATTCAAGTCTGTACGACCAAATGGAGCAGAGATAGAATTTTTTTAAATACCGGTAGTTTTGTCTCAATTCGAGAGTCCATTTTCGAGATATTAGCGAAAAATGCGCGGACGCGCATACGCGTTTTCGTTGCATCGCAAAACTACCGGTGTTTACAAAAATTCTATTTCTGCTCCATTTGGTCAGACTTGAATAAAAAACGAAATTGTGCGGAATTTTGTAAGCTACAATTTTTATATCTACATAAATTTCCGTAAAGTTGATATTTTCCGAGTTATTTGTGAAAACTGGTTTTTTTGACCTTTTGTACCCTCCCCTGCCCGCAACGTAGCGTCTACACATGGGGACTTTTAATATGTTAAATAGTACCCTAAAACAAGCCTGTTTACAAAGTTTCAGCCCACTCAGTATTATTTTCTCCAAATTTTGTCATTTTACTGGGCTATATATATATTTTAAGATTTGCCCGTTACTTTACTTTCCGCCCGATAAACAGGGCGGAAAGTGATCATTTTCCGCCCTGTTTGGCGGGAGGAAAGTAACAACTTTCCTCCCTGGCGTGAAATTGGCCACTTTCGTACCTCTTTACAGGCATGGAAAGTCGAACTTTCCGTGGAGGTGTTGTGAAAAAATTAGTTTTCCTAACGCGAGCATGAAATGGGCCGCTTTTCGCGCTTGTTTTGAGTGAGCAAAACGATCCATTTCGCAATGATGACGTAAGCGTTAAAACATGGAGCCATTTCTCAACTAGTGGAAAAATAAAATTGTAAAACAAGCGTGAAAAGCGGCCTGTTTCACGCTCTTGTTAGGAAAAATAGTATGAACAACTCGTGGGAAGAGTGGTCGAGCCCAAATGAGTGTGATGGTCGCACGAGCGAAGCAAGTGCGACCAACTTCACACTCATTCAGAATCGACCACTTTTTCCACTAGTTGTATAATATACTATTTTCAAAAACATTATATTTTGTAATTTTTAAAACTTTAATCTTTAATATTTGATTAAGCTTCAAATTTTATTTAATTCTACTTCAAATTGAAGAATAACTAATGTTCCATTATGTCTTTGTAATTTTCTTTGAAATGTAAGAAGAAAAAGCTCTTTATTTTTAGTAGCTTGAAAGATGATAAAATAATATTAAATATTGTTGCCTCGACATTTTTGTACATATAAAAAAAAGATTCAACTAAATTTTAAAATAACATATTTACAAAAAACATCAGCATTGGTAATTTTCAAAATTTTATAAGATTTGAAGGTAAAATATTTTTCGCAACACCTCCACGGAAAGTTCGACTTTCCATGCCTGTAAAGTGATCACTTTCCGCCCTAGGAAGGAAAGTGGTTACTTTCCGCCTGCTATGCCGTCCTGGCGTGAAATGGCCACTCTTGCCTTTCTCTGTGCACCTCAGGACAAAAGCTTTTTCAGAAAAACGCTACTTTCGCCTCTTGGTGCAAAATATATATACTATTTCACAAAAACACTATACTCGTATAATGCAATTTTACACAATGCTTTGAATTGATTCGCATGTTACGTTAACAACTAAATATCATCAGTAAATACGTACCGAGGTCTTTGCCAGGACCGTACAGTACCCAGCAATCAGATGAACCCAAAAGACCGTGTTGCACAAATACAATTTCCTTCTTTTTTTTGCTATCCAACAACAATGGACTTCCAGGTATCCTGTGTATTTTTAAATTGTAACCATCCTCCGTTGTGACGCTATGTTCTTCAGCGGGATAATCATATCGTTCTACCAGGCCAATCTGTTAAAGAATAGCATGATGTTCAACATCCACAAGGTTGTTTCATTTCTATTTCGATTTTGATGTATTCTAAATTCAAAAAATATTTACACAATATTTACACAATATTATTTATTACAAAATACCTACATGTAAATGTAAATTCAGGACTTAAATCGAAAACAATTTTTACTCACAAAATCCAATACTTTTCCACTGTTTATTTTTTCGGCTGGATCCATTCTTCTTACTCTCACTAAACCAGAGTCCTTAGAGAAGAAAAAATTTAGGAATTCGTTTTGTAGAAACGATGATATGGTCTGCAATCTTCCTTTGGAGAACGTCAGAATAATTAAAAATGCAACCAACATGAATTTTATACCTGATGTCATCATATCAACTTATTATTGTATAGTAGATTGTAAAAAAAAGTCTTAACTGTTGGCAATGTCACTTAAAACACTTTTCGAGAGGCAACTTGTTCCTGCAATGCGACCTGCAATGAGAAACAAACGCGATGAGTGCTGAATCGACAATAATTTAAAAATTTTAACAGAATTTCAATTTTCTATTAAAAAATTCCTACAAACAAACTTTGAAGAATAACGGACTTGAAGATAATAATCGAAATGCACATGCACCAACACATTTAATTAATGTTTAATGTGATTATGATGATTAATGTGATTAAATAAATAAAATATGAGACTTAAAGATTTAATATGAAGAATAGGGCAAGGAAAACCGTAACAGGATTTTTGGGTTGAATTATATTTTTAATAGACAAATATTATTCTAACAATATTATTCCATAGTAATATTTGTCTATTAAAAATATAATTCAACACGCCGCAAACATCCTGTTTTTCCAGCTTTTCTTGCCCTATTTTTCATACTGAATTTTAATCATCAGAGCCATCATCTATGTATATAAGTCACGTCGTCTGTCTGTCTGTCTGTCTGTATGTACGCGAACTACTCATTCGTTAGTGGACCGAATTTTTATCAAAAGTATATGAAACAGGGGTAGAATTTCCCGGAGATGAAAATGTCGCGGCCAATTTTTTGCTACCGATTTTCTGGAAACCGGTTCTGAAATTTTTTCAAATTTTTCGGGAAATAATTGACCGAATTTAAAAGAATTATATATGAAAAAAGGGTAGAATTTTCCGGGGAGTGCTATAAAGTGTATAATTTTTTGTTACCGATCTTTTTAGAAGCCGGTTACAAAATTTTTCCAATTTTTCGGAAATTAATTGACCGAATCTTAAAGAATTATATGAAGTGGGGGTAAAATTTCCCGGGGATTGCCATAAAGTGTATAATTTTTTGTTATCGATCTTTGGGGAAATCGGTATCAGAAAATTTTCCAATTTTTCGGAAATTAATTGACTGAATCTTAAACAATTGTATATGAAGTAGAGGTAGAATTTTCTGGGGAATGCTATAAAGTGTATTATTTTTCGTTACCGATTTTTTTGGAAACCGGTTACGAAATTTTTCCAATTTCTCGGGAAATAATTGAATCTTAAGGAATTACATATGAAATAAAGGTAGAATTTCCCCGGGATTGCTATAAAGTGTATAATTTTTTGTTACCAATTTTTTTGGGAACAGGTTACAAATTTTTTGCAATTTTTCGGGAATTAATTGACCAAATCTTAAAGAATTATATATGAAATAGGAGTCGTGTCAAAATTTTTTTAATTTTTGGAGGATAAGTTTAATTTTTTATTAATGGATAATTTTTCATTAATGAATTGATTTTTTTGAAACCGGTTACGGAGTTTTTCCAATTTTTTTAAAAATGTTTCCGATTTTTGTTTAAAAAAATGTACGTGATTTCAAAATATGAAGTGGGGGTAAAATTTTCCTGTATATGAAACAGGGGTAGAATTTTCCGGGGAGTGTTATAAAGTGTATTTTTCGTTACCGATCTTCTGAAAACCGGTTTTTCTAATTTTTCCAATTTTTCGGGAATTAATTGACCGAATCGCAAAGAATTGTATATGAAGTAGGGGTAAAATTTCCCGGGAATTGCATTAAGTGTATAATTTTTCGTTACCGATCTTTTTGGAAACCGGTTCCAAAATTTTTCAAATTTTTCTGGAAATAATTGACCGAATCTCAAAGAATTGTATATGCTGACACACACATACACGCGCGCACACATATAATTTATTCATTAAGCCTAATATTTGCTAAAATCACTCCTTATATATAGGTGATAAATTATCAAATACGGATGGACTACATCTCGATACAATTGACATTCCCCAGAATTTTATATCAAAAGAATCTCTTATTGCTGATATTTTTGGTGATAGAATCACCATGGAACAGATTAAAGAAAATCCAGATCGAACGATTCTTTGTCCTAAGAATGAGGATACATTCAAAATTAATTCTTTGTCTAATGGAAGGAGAAGAAAAAGAGTATCTCTCAATTGACTCTATTATAAGTGATGATCCACAAGAGCAATTGAATTTTCCAACTGAGTTTTTAAATTCTCTGACACCTTCTGGAATGCCAGTTCATCGACTTAAAATAAAAGTCAGTGCTACAATAATCCTATTAAGAAATTTAAATACTAAAAAAGGACTCTGTAATAGCACAAGATTTATTGTTACTAATTTGAAAAATAATCTAATTTATGCAGAGGTTCTAACTGGTCCTGCTCGAGGACAGATTGTCTTTATTCCAAGGATAGATTTAATTACAAGTGATTTGGAACTGCCATTTAAGTTTAAACGAAGACAGTTTCCTATTCGAGTGTCATTTGCTATGACAATCAATAAATCACAAGGACAAAGTTTAGAAAAAGTTGAGATTTATTTGCCACATCCTGTATTTGCTCATGGTCAACTTTATGTGGCATTTTCTAGAGCAACCAAAAAGGAAAGTGTAAAAATTAAGATTGTTGAATTAAGCAATCAAGGACATCTAATAGAAGGAAGTAAAAAATGTTTTACAAAAAATTTAATATACAGAGAAAATTTATAAATTAAAAAATTATAAAATTGTATAAATAAATAATATAATAATTAAAATGTTAATAAAATATATATTTAAAAATTTTTAAATAAATTAAATAGATTATATTTTGTGTATCAAGAGTTAGCATACAGAAAAGATACAGTTTTTTATGCAATCGATCAAAGACAAATCGCAAGGAAAAGACAAAAAGAGAACATTATAAGAAAGAGAGAGAGAGAGAGAGAGAGAGAGAGAGAGAGAGAGAGAGAGAGAGAGAGAGAGAGAGAGAAAACTCCGCACCCGTGAATTTTCATCTTACAGCACTTGTTACACAAATAACTATTATTTTTGTTCAGGTATTAGATAAGTTCTAAAAGTTATTTTGTGTTATATGTATAGTACATTTTAGTACACGTATTTAGTACATTTAATTGTTCTTAAAATCTTCAATGATTACCAAAGATAATTTTGTTTTATGTTTTATGTTTTTTTATCAAATTGTATTAAGCCGAAATGCACCAATGTCGCATAACTTCAGTTCAACTCAATCTTCGTCTCTTTCTAAGGGGAACAGTTAGCCTAACTGTTTTCCTTAGAAACAGACTAAGAGTGAATTAAGCTAAGGTTAAAGTTATGCGACGTTGGTGCAACCATGCATTAGTACATTTAATTTTTCTTAAGATTTAGAATTGCTTCGTCTCTGTAAGACATATTTTTATATAATAAAGAAGTCTCACATGTAATTATATTCCTTACATGTTGTCCTCTATTATGCTTATTTAATATTACTCCAATCCACACTTCTAATGTATAACATCAATTATACCTACTTTGTATATATATATGTTTATTAACTTTAGCAATACAGCCAGAAAGTGGACTTGGTTTACAATCAATCCTTAATCTCTCATACTTGCATTCAATCCACGCATACACAAATATCCAAAATCCTATTATAAATTATACCATTATATCTTATTGCACTATCTCCTAACCTCACAGCCTATCTCACAGCCTATTGACATTCTATATCTATCTTCTTTTTCTTTCGCATTCCTTTCCCTAACAACTTTCAACAATACCTTCGCTTTGGTGGTGTCCAATTTATCATTCCAAAGTTTTTCCAACCTTTCTTTACTATCCTTTCCTAATACTGTAAACCATTCCTTTGTCTTAACGCAATCTTCAACATAGTGGTTCATATTATCCTTGCCTTCGTTACAAAAAATACACATTTGTTTCTCTTCATCTAGCCAATACCTGTTACCTGATTCTAAGTTCCCGCATCTTAAATTTAACAACGCTCTGATACTATCCCCGAGACCCTGCCTGTCTAAATTATCCAATTTTAAATAACTTGGGCCTTCCAAATCTATACTTAGCTCCTTATATTTCTTGTTATACCTTGCATCTAAAATCCTGTTTTCCTCTAACTGCCTCTGTACATTCTCATCCCTCTTCCACATTTCTTTACCTAAATTTCTCCCCTCCCTTCTCAAGGCTTCCACCGCTACAACACTCCAACCGTTCCTATTAAAATATTTCTCTCTTTCCTTACCATACCTATCGTTCCAATCATTACTTTCTTTCTCCAGCCAACACTTTTTAATCCACCTTTCCTCATTTGTTTCCCTGACCTTATCCTCAAATTTCATAGCCCTAATTCCCCATCCTATCCTTAATTTGCTCAACCCTAGTTCTCTAGACATTATATATCTCGGCGTGCAAAACTTTAATTTGAAAACCCATCTAGCGTAATCCAACAATATCTTTTCTAAATTTTTCTTTTCTTCCCAGCCCCATAATTCCACCCCATATGAAATCACGCTCCTAACTAAATATCTAAATAACATCCCTCTTCTAATAAAATCATTCCTACAAATTTTTCCCCTAGCCCTCACGTCCTGTTAGCCGCTATCCTATCTTTCCTACACAACTCTTTAATATGCTCTGTATATTTACCATTCCTACTAAATACAAACCCTAGATATTTAAACGTCTTGACTTCTTCGATTTCTTTATTCTCCCATTTCCATTTTTCTACCTTTTCCCTACCTTTCTTATTGAACACCACCATCTTAGTTTTATCCGTACATAAAGTCATTTTTCTTTTCCTAAAAAATCTCCTAATTGTATCCATCATATCTAGCATCGCATCCCTATTCTTTGCTAAAAATACCATATCGTCTGCATACTCTAACGACCACACTCTTACATCTCTTAATTGCACGCTGCCTATGTTTCTTACTTCTAATGCTTTCCTAATCTCCGCAATATACAGGTTAAATAGAAGCGGGCTCAGAACACAGCCCTGTCTAACTCCTTTTGTTATAAAAAATTCCTTTGTTACGCCTTTCTTTGTTCTAATCGCTACCTTTGTGATCTCGTAAATCCTTTCTAACTTTCCTATAAGCTCTTCTTCTATTCCCATTTCCCTAAGAATCTTCCAGAGTTGTCTTCTCTCAACGTTGTCAAAAGCTGCCTTTAGGTCCACGAAGAGTGCATAAACTTTGCCTTTCCTACCCTTCCTTTCTTCCTTCTGAGTTAGATGATCCAGCACAAAAATATTGTCTATAGTTGATCTACCACGTCTAAAACCGGCTTGGCTTTCTGGTAACAAACCTTTCTGCTCGACAGATTCCTCTAACCTTCCTCTGATAATTTCAGCATATATTTTGTAAGCCGAGCATAAAAGAGAAATACCTCTATAATTCCCTACTATGTTTTCGTCCCCTCTTTTATGTAGCGGGACTATGATCGAGGTCCTCCAGTCCTTTGGTAAGATTCCTTCCTTCCAGACCTGATTTAGAACCTCTATTAGACCTTTCCTAACTGCCCTGCCTCCATTATACCTGCTTTGTAAAAAAAGGTCATTTTTACGTCATCTTGATGTCAAGATGAGGTCAAGATTATATGCTCCTAACGGGCCATTTTGACGTCACGATGACGCATAAAAAATGATTACAAAATGATGTCATTTTGATATTTTCGTGACTGATTTGTTCTACTTGGGAAGGCTCCTGGATGATCACCGCGGCCATATTGGATTCTTACTATCAAGGCAAGGAAAACACCCAATTTTGTTGTGCATGCCATTTTCAAATAAAAAGACATTTCAATAAAACATCACTATAGATCGTTTCAGATCACTTCCGAAATTGGCCGAAAACTACCCTTTTTTCTCGACAATAAACAAACAGCCATAAAACGAAGCCTAAACATATGGGAAAAACAGCTGTTTAACGACTATTGAAAGGAGGTGAAAACCTTCTTCCGCATGCAAATCTTACTTTACGACTTTCACGAATACGTTAAACGTTAGAGCACAAGCACAGAGCGAATAATAAAGAAATAGCACGCACAACAAAATAGGTTGTCAACATGTCACAAGACAGAATTATCCATTGGAGAGAGTGAGAGGAGATAGTTCTGATTTCTGCCGCGACGGTACATCGCCACCGTCAGCGCAGAGTTCTCGGCTGACCATCCAGGAGCCTTAAGTATAAATTTCAATCCCCGGAAAATTCTACTTTCTATATATAATTCTTTAAGATTTGGTTTGTCCAAAAATTAGAAAAATTTTTGCACCGGTTTCAAGAAAATTGGTCCGTTAATGAATGAGTACCTCGCTGTCGGACATTAGATACTTATTATTTCCCAAAAAATTACGTATTATTTCTTAAAAAATTATACCACTTTTTTTGCTCATAAATTTTCCTCTAAGAGAAATTTTTCCAAATTATTAACATATAATAGATTGGCTTCCTCATAGAGGAAACTTTATATGCGAAGTAAAAAGATGAGGAAGCAATGTGCAAATTTCTAATTTGCACATTTTATTTATTATATTAGCAAATTTTTTATGATTTTAAAAGCAGAAATCGGTAACCTCTTCTCAGATCATTAGAAAATTCAATACCAACCTTTTTTTAATGATGCTCTATATAAGATTACATATATAACTTATCTATTTTTTAAATCAAAAATCGATCATTCCTTCAACGATCTTTCGCCAAATTCAATACCAACCTTTCTTTAATGACGCTTTATATAAGAATACATGTATAACTTATACTCTATTTAGACAAAAATCGGTAACCTTTTCACCAATCATCACTAAATTTAATACCAACATTTCTTTAATGACACTTTATAAAACAATAACCTTTAATGAAACTTATAAAAACAAATTTCAGCTTAATATCACAAAATTTACGGAAAAGATCAGTCATAGAGATAGAAATTTAAGATTAAGATAGAAATCGGTAACCCCTTTTGGAGACTTTATAGACTTTAGAGAGAAAATGAAACTATATAAGCTATCGAATGACAACTTATTTATTACTCTACGATTATTATTTTCGAAAATATAACAAAAAACTACGCAACCGGTTTAAAAAAAATCGGTATCGAAAAATTAACCCCACCACCACCATTCCCGACAAATTTTACCCCTAATTTAAAAAAATTAAAAACAATATTTTATTTTTTTAAACTTCCGCCTACCTATTTTATTAGTTCAAAAAAATCACTTGTTGTAGAATACTATCCCAAAATTCTACATAAAATATATGGCAATTGTACCAAAAGCATATCATATTTTAAAAAAATAAAAAAGAATACTTTATTTTTTAAAAGTACCGCCTATCCATTTTATTGCTTCCAAAAAATTATGTCTGATAGAAAACTACTCCAAGATTCTAGAAAAATTTTTTCGTAATTGTAAAGTGTTGGAAATGATATAAAGGCGGCACTCCTGTGCCATCTATAGTGCTATCTATATCTTACATAATTTTTGCCCTATCAAAAGAATCCCTTCTAGCTATCTCCTTTTTTCTGTGGTTGTACGCGCCCTGATTAAGGCCTTCACACATAAAATGCCGTAAGGACGTAAAACGTAAGCGTAAGAAAATCCACCAATCAGAGTCGACTATTCCCCTCTTTAAGAGGGAAGAAGAGGGGAATAGTCGACTCTGATTAGTGGATTTCCTTACGATTTACGTCTTACGTCTTCCGTCGATTTGTGTGTCCGGGGCTTTACTATTGTAAACAAGATATATTAAAAAGGGATATATACATTTATACAAAACGCTCATCATATCTACCCATTTTCCTACAACAAGAACAATATCGGGACTAAAAAAATCAAGAACATATATTTATTTTTTAAATCAATGTTTTCGTCATCAGAAACCTTTTCCGAATTTTTCACAAATGTGTCTCAATGATATCTACAAATATTAAAATTTCATCAAAAAATCAGTTAAGCCGATCAAATGATATGAATTATTTTCGAAATTTTTATTTTTATTTTTTACAGCAAAACGGTTCAATATTAAGGGCTAATATTTGACTAAATTGTAAGTGACACTGATAGCAATCAGCAAAAAAATGAGCATGATCCGTGTGGAGGCACATTGACCCTTTTTATCCGGCTACGGCCTTTGTATAACTGTTATAAATATTTTTCTAGTATATTATTTTACTTGACAATATCAAATTAATATGAAATATATTATTTCTAGTTTCAGTTTACACAATTGCGTTTTAAGTCCGACAAAGTCCATATTGGCACTCAATGCCAATTTAAAACTCTAAAACATGTATTTAATAATAATTGATTGTGAAATATTATTAAGCATCAAGATCCGCTTCGACCGAAAACGGCACTTTTCATTGCTTATGTTATTTTAAGTTTTTTTTTCTAATTTTGTATAAGATACTTAATTTTTTTGATTGACATTATTAATTTTTATTAAATATTTTCGTAAACAGTGAAATTACCAGTAATAATTCGTGAAAAAAACTGTTATACAATATATATTATAGTTCTTATAAACAAATATATTAATTGTATTATTTTGCAAACATACCTTATAATTTAATGAAATGATATAGTTATATAAGATTATATATGATCAGATCAGAATATTGCATCTCAAAGTATCCGATAGATGGCATTCGATGTGATCTGTTTTTCGTATTTAAAAGACAAACAGTGTTATAAGAACGGCATCAAAAAGACACGACACTGTCTCGCGCTATTCTCGCGGGACGCTGTCTCGGAGCGACACAATTTTTGTATCAGTTATATTGTGTGAAGTCCACTCTTATAATAAAGTGGCACGCTTAAAAATTACATTTAAAATTATATAACAATTTTCTAAAACTTATTTAAATATATGTATATGTCCTTATATATAATTTTATATAATCATATGACCATATAAACTCTTATCAGGCTAAAATTCATATATAATAAAATAGCTTCTTATATGAGCATATAACTCACTATAAGAGATATTTTTTATATGTCCTTATATAATCTTATATAATCATATATGACCATATAAGATCTTATCCGGATAAAATTCATATATGAGCATATAAGACCGCTTCTTACATGAACATATAACACATTATAAGGGTTTTTTTTATGTCTGTTAACTTATAGCACCCCCTCCACAAAAAATCGGAATAACACATATATAGAAATGAAGTGCTCTTTATATGCTAATTATGTGCTCTATTCAAGATTTTTGTGCTCGAGCGGTTTCGCGGGAAATCGCAATTGAAAGTGGGGGTGCTGGCTTAACGTAAACTAGCACCCCCACTCATTAAAATTACATATAAAGTAAAAAACTCAATATGCTAGAATTATGTGCTTTTTATGTGCTTTCAAATGCCTCAAACAAAATTAGACTATCTGTAATAGTTTAAAAGATACACGCAAAAAAAGATCTATATACTACTGATATAAGAGTAAAGTATCATTTAAAATACAGAAAACAAAATAATTCTTGTTTTAAAATGTTTCTTGATTAATGTGTTCTCGAAATATGCACAATGAAATTTTCGTGCTCATCCTCTTCCACTGACCCGAATGTGAGCACCCCATACGTACAAGAGTAAAGTACCAGTTAAAATATAGACAGCAAATTGGTTTTAGTCTTAAAATGTTCCTTAATTTATGTGCTTTCAAAATATGCACAATGAGATTTCCGTGCAGTGGTGCTTTATTCTTGTAAGTATGGGATGCTTACTTTCAAGGAAATTTGTCGGCTGAAGGGGATAAGCACAAAACTTTTATTGTACATATTTTAAAAGCACATAAATTAAAGAACATTTTAAGACTAAAACCAATTTGCTATCTATATTTTAACTGGTACTTTACTCTTGTACATATGGGGTGCTCACTTTCAAGGAGGTTTGTCGGCAGAAGGGGATAAGCACAAAACTTTTATTTTACATATTTTAAAAGCACATAAATTAAGGAACATTTTAAGACTGAAACCAATTCGCTATCTATATTTTAACTGGTATTTTACTCTTGTACATATGAGGTGCTCACTTTCAAGGAGATTTGTCGGTTGAAGGGGATAAGCACAAAACTTTTATTCTACATATTTTAAAAGCACATAAATTAAGGAACATTTTAAGACTAAAACCAATTCGCTATATATCTATATTTTAACTGGTACTTTACTATTGTACATATGGGGTGCTCACTTTCAAGGAGGTTTGTCGACTGAAGGGGATAAGCAAAAAACTTTTATTCTACATATTTTAAAAGCACATAAATTAAGGAACATTTTAAGACTAAAACCAATTTGCTACCTATTTTTTAACTGGTGCTTTACTCTTGTACTTATGGGGTGTTCACTTTCAAGGAGGTTTGTCGGCTGAAGGGGATAAGCAAAAAACTTGTATTCTACATATTTTAAAAGCACATAAATTAAGGAACATTTTAAGACTAAAACCAATTTGCTATCTATATTTTAACTGGTACTTTACTCTCGTACATATGGGGTGCTCACTTTCAAGGAGGTTTGTCGGCTGAAGAGGATAAGCACAAAACTTTTATTCTACATATTTTAAAAGCACATAAATTAAGGAACATTTTAAGACTAAAACCAATTCGCTATCTATATTTTAACTGGTACTTTACTCTTGTACGTATGGGGTGCTCACATTCGGGTCAGTGGAAGAGGATGAGCACGAAAATTTCATTGTGCATATTTCGAGAACACATTAATCAAGAAACATTTTAAAACAAGAATAATTTGGTTTCTGTATTTTAAATGATACTTTACTCTTATATCAGTAGTATATAGATCTTTTTTTGCGTGTATCTTTTAAACTATTACAGATAGTCTAATTTCGTTTGGGGCATTTGAAAGCACATAATTCTAGCATATTGAGTTTTTTACTTAAGCCAGCATCCCCACTTTCAATTGCGATTTCCCGCGAAACCGCTCGAGCACAAAAATCGTGAATAGAGCACATAATTAGCACATAAAGAGCATTTAATTTCTGTATATGTGTTATTCCGATTTTTTGTGGGGAGGGTGCTAACTTAACAGACATGTTTTTGCTTACAATGTACTAAATAACTTATATTTCTATAATTGTCTTTTGTATTTAGACATAAAGCGAATTAATGAACAAAAATGCTTTTATAATAAATAACTAACATTTTTTTGTTTATAAAGAAATACTTTGTCTTCTGCAAATTATATCTTTATCATAATTTATTTTTATATAATAATTTCAAAAATATTTAATTGAATATCTTTAATTTGCTATGTATAAATATAAATTCATGTTTAAATATTTAAATATTATATTAGACGAATATCATCGAACATTAATCTATTACAGTTTTAAACATGACCAGATATATCGTCAGACTTGAACAGTTTTCGATCAAACACAACCTTAGTTAGACCTATATCTGGACAGATATAGTCAGATGTAATGTGTATTTTGAATCATATTCGAGTATAGATATGGTTATATCTAAATAAACAGATACAGTCAGATCTGGACTGTTTTGATGAAGATCAATCACAGATCTGGTTCAATCTGAGCAGATATAGTCTGATTTGAACCGTCAAAAACCAGATTACACTCCATATATAGTTATACATAGTAATATATAAACATATATGACCAGATCTGCACAGACAATCTTGAAAATCGCTACGTTGAGTTGAAGCGCCAGCCATTTTGTAAAAAATCGGTATTTTTAAAATCGGCTACGATACGCTAAAGATAATAGTATCTATTTTCATTTCCTGTTTGATTTTTTTGTTTTAGATGATTTTTGACGAAACGCCGCTGGGTACCGTTTTTTTTACCGCACTTCGTAGACGACCCAGTACTCCGTAAATTTGCAACATTTTTTAATAAAAAAAATTTAAAACATACTTGAAAGTGTATATTTTTAACTACAAAAAACCCCGACCCGTCAATTCCAATAGTTCCCCTGAAAAAAATTCTCAAAAATTACGCAAAATCGTTTTCTTAGAAATTTTCTTAAACTTTCAGTATATGTTTAATTAAACGCGTTTTATACGTAGGCGTTTTATTCAATGCCTCTTTCGGTACTAAAATTTGAGATATTCAGCTTCAAAGTTCCGATTTTTAACACAGGATCCCTATGTTGAGCTCTCTCGACACGGACATTTTAATGAATAATAAGTACAGTTTTCTTAAAACTTTTTTGAAAAAAATAGTATAAGATGCCTCATATTATTAGCAACGTATGACAATAAAGTTCGATATAGCAAGCGGTATTTATTTTTGAGAAATAGTCGTCTAAAGAACACTATCGGACATAATTTTCGTCTGCTCGGAAGCAGGGAGAGGGAGAGATCACTGCGAGACTTGACAACGTTGCTACCGCTGCGACATATAGGTTAAGTAGAGAACGTCAAGATCTTATGGGCAACGTTATTTAAATCAAGTTATTTAATCTTTTTTCTTTATGATCCATTATTATTTACTTTTAGAATGCTCAATAGACAAGTAGGACGTACTCATTTATGATTGGTATTGGAGAAATGGAAACAGAACAAAAATTTGCCAGATCGAGTAAAACTGCGCGGCTAGACGAGTTTCAGACTTTTGCGCACGGAAGTAGTTGTCAACCATATCATTACTCCGTGCGTCTGAGTTGAACACAACTGCCACCGGAGAACGTCCTTGAGCTATATAGTATAATATATGCATAGTACGCTATAAGCGAAAATGGAAACTAGAATAGAGATAAGAGTAAAAATGAGTTGGTTAAACTTCAAAAAACAATCCTTGTCATATTAAGAAAAATTTTTCATATATATATATATATATATATATATATATCCAAGATATTTTATACTAATATATTCTTACATAGATATATCTTTAAAATATATAATTCCCCATAAACATTCGTTTTTCGATAACCTTATCTTAACACTCTTTTGTATTTTATCTCTAAATATATTTTTTAAGCTAACGTGTGTCCGTATAAAAAAAATGTTAAGTAACAGTAAGTGTCCTTTCAATAAAATCTAGAAATCTAGACAAGTTTTATACGAATAATAACATATTCATGAATAATCTTCACAAATATTTCAGATCTTCTAAAATTAAAGTTAAGTAAATTAAAAATTCCTTTGAATAAAAAAGTTAATTCTACCGTTCTCTTGCTTAGTATATAATTCTTTAATAAAAAGTTGATAAATTCTACGTTTGTAACAATGTCTATATTCGTTATTTACAAACTTAAAATTAATATCAAAATATTCTTTCTATGTGTGATACACTTATCAAAATATTATACATCACATACTTGTTAAGAAGCGATTTACATGTTTATCACAGCTCACGTATATTCCACGAAGATGCAGAGTAGCGCCTAGTATACGAGAGAATATAAAACCACAAAGAATTTCCAGTTGCGTTCCTTGAAATATATATACTCACAATCAGTAACGTATTCAGTGACAAAACTTGAGATTTTCACCCTTCCGTACAACTTTCTTTTTTGTCTTTCCACTATTTTAAATAGTAAAAATAATACTTATATTCACGTAAATTTTGAAAACTTCTCTATTCCCTACTTTCTTAATAAAATTAAACAAACTTTTAAGGTTGCCAAAACTTTTTAATGGAATAATAAAGACAATAATAAAAAATATTACGTTGCAAAATTAGATTTTTTTAAATAAAAAATTGTATACCAATTTCTTGTTCTTCTTAGAAGTTTATTCTTTGAATATTAAGTATTGCAATTTCTAGTTCCGTTACTGTATTAACTAACAATTACGAAATCATGTAATGACTTTGCAGTTGTCAATAGTTCTCTATTGATCCTTGACTTTTATTCTTTGAAAGAGAATAACATTTCTGCGGTAGAATAATCAACATCTAGAATAATAATATAGCGACGCAACTAATCTTAACAATTGTAGAATTTGAACTCATTATTATCTGACTGAGAATGATATTGATTATTTTCTTGTGACAGATTACTTATGTATACAGAATGAACTGACTGGTACCTATGTATGAAATAGCATATGCGTAAATATCCAAAGAAATAACGTATACCTACTATTCAAAATTTAAAAGTAAGTTAGTCTTGAAATAGTTTATAATAGATGCTGCGTTACATTTAATTAAAAGATTCAAATTTTTTAAAATACAAATTTTATTTTTTGTATTAAATTTCATATTCATTATCTCATAATAAATATAAGAAACATGCAGTTAAACCGGATATCGCCCGTACGTATAATTAGTATCAATTTTCCCTTAAGACTTTATATTCTTATATCTTTAGGCTTTTAAAATTGCTGCATTTTTTAAGTTTTTACCTATCTGCACTTAAAAATCTAAAAAATTATTAAATTTAAACTTTTATTTTAGAAATATTACACATGTGTAATCAAACAAAAATGATAAATAATCAATCCAGTAAGCAAGGAACATTAAATTAACGTTTAGAAATATTGACTTTATGTGTATTTTTTAAACGTTTTTTAATAATATTATACACATATTTGAAAAATTGCCAGAATCTATTAAATTCTACATTAATTTAAAAAATACTACAAAATTCTACATGAAAATGCTAGAATTAGAACACTTTTGTAAATTTTTTTATTTTTTTAGTGCATCTTGATCTATAAATTTTTCGATAAAACTACGGCAAACTACAACTAATACTGATATTCTACACATTTCTATATCTATTTGAGTACAGTAGACCACAAGGAAATACTAGAATTAAAACACTCTCTAATGAGGAAATTTACCCGACATAAAAAAAATTATATTTATTTTTAAATTTTATTACTACTTTTTAACTAAATTTGTTTTTTAAGATGCAACCTATGATTATAAATATTTTCTCGTACTTGAAAAATACACTTACCTTGATGGGATTCGAACTCGAGACCTCGGGACCTCTGGATCGTGAACCAACCGTCTTACGTGGTAGACTACTTCTTAATTTGATGTAAGTGTTATATATAGTCTACATGTATCATAACCAGCGCAGATATATAATTTTTCAAAAATTCTTGAGAAACAAATTTAGTTTAAAAAGAGTAATAAAGTTTCGAATCGGATATACAAATATAATTTTTTCTTAATGTCGGGTGAATGTCAGAAACCAGTGCCGGCTCATTACAAAATAGACTTATTGGGCCAACGTCACGCCGCGTGATTACAAAAAGAAAAAAACTTCTTTATTCTAACTTATCTGTAAAATAAAAAGCGAGTCATTATAAAAAAAATCTTACCCAGCACCATATACATGTCTAAAACCGCATAACCCGGGAAAAAAATCTCTTATTTATTCATACCTCGAAAAAATCTAAGTAACAAGTGGTAGACGTAATCTTTATATCTCGAAAAATCTCGAAAAAATCTAAGCAGTAGTATCTTTATTTCCGAAAAATTATAACCCAAGTGATACACATCACAAAATTATGTTACCTTATCAAAAAAAAGAGTCGCGCTTCAAGTGATCTATTATTACAATTACAAAAAAGAAATGATATCTCTTTAAATTACAGCGCCAATTACAGAGAGAACATATATATTGCCTCAAAAAATAATTGTTGCACTACTTTGAAAAATCTTTACATTGTGTCAATTAGAAAAAAATGTATGATAACAATTTTATAAAATTAAAAAATTTTATTTAAATTTAACAAGGAAATACAAGATATTTAAATACAAAGTTTACATACACATGTGTGTATTTTAGTGGTCACAAAGAATTACAGAGGTAACAGTACAAAATAAAAATATTTTATTAAAATATTTAATCCAACGAGGGAATACAATTTGTATTTAAATACAAAGTTTATATATGTATTTTTCAATAGAATAAAAAATTTAATCACAAAAAATTACAGAGGTAACAGTACAAAATAAAAATATTTTATTAAAATATAATACATAAATTTTTCTTGTAAAAAAACTTGACGCTGCTAGACCTCGAAATTTTAAATAAATAAATAAACTTATCCTATACTTAATTATAAGCCGCATTATCCAATGTCCGCGTCGTCACGCAGACCCATATCACTCACTTGCACATCCACGCTGATAATCATTTAATATTACTCTTATCGCATTCTTCTCTGAATTATTTTTATTTATTGTTGTCCTTATTTATTTAAAATTTCGAGGTCTAGCAGCGCCAAGTTTTTTTACAAGAAAAATTTATGTATTATATTTTAATAAAATATTTTTATTTTGTACTGTTACCTCTCTAATTCTTTGTGATTAAATCTTTTATTCTATTGAAAAATACATATATAAACTTTGTATTTAAATACAAATTGTATTCCCTCGTTGGATTAAATATTTTAATAAAATATTTTCATTTTGTACTGTTACCTCTGTAATTCTTTGTGACCACTAAAAAATACACATGTAAACTTTGTATTTAAATATCTTGTATTCCCTTGTTAAATTTAAATAAAATTTTTTAATCTTATAAAATTGTTATCATACATTCTTTTCTAATTGACACAATGTAAAGATTTTTCAAAGTAGTGCAACAATTATTTTTTGAGGTAATATATATGTTCTCTCTGTAAATGGCGCTGTAATTTAAAAAGATATCATTTCTTTTTTGTAATTATAATAATAGATCACTTGAAGCGCGACTCTTCTTTTGATAAGGTAACATAATTTTGTGATGTGTATCACTTGGGTTATAATTTTTCGGAAATAAAGATACTACTGCTTAGATTTCTTCGAGATTTTTTAAGATATAAAGATTACGTCTACCACTTGTTACTTAGGTTTTTTTGAGGTATAATACTACCACTTTCTTTTTTCTTCGAGGTAACAACATATACACTACTATGCGTGTACTTGTCGCCTTTTTTTACCTTTTTTTTAAAAAAGATAATTTTGTACGGATATCACGTCTTTTGTAGTATTACTCATTTTATAAACAGTATGTACAGGGTAAAGCTATTTGGAGGTATAATACTACCACTTTGTTTTTTTCGAGGTAACAACATAACAGAGTAACAACATAATACATATACACTACTATGCGTTAACTTGGCGTCTTTTTTTACCTTTTTTTAAAAAAGGTAATTTTGTACGGATATCATGCCTTTTTGTAGTGTTATGCATCTTAATCTTATAAACAATATATCTTATAATCTTATAAACAGTATATACAAGGTATGAAGCTAAAAGTGTTACGGACTATTATTTCTAAAGAAAACAACAATTTAATATTTTGCTTAGTTTTTTAAAAATAATAATCTGTAACCCTTTTAATTGTACACCTTGTATATATTTTTCAATTTCAACATAAAACATAATCGCAATATAGCATGATTAATGTTAATAAGTCGTTAACTGTAAAATTCTTTATTTATTTTTATTTGCGTGTCTTACTGAATGTTGTTCGCAACTGTATATGTACCGATATCTTCAGGTATCGATATTTTTGATAATTACAGATGGACACCTGTAACAGGTGTCTGAAATTTACCTGATTTGTTTATTTTTTTATTCCCTTCAACTAATCGCAAATTAATTCTATTTGATAAAAGCAATTCTGTTAAATTTCTCATACATAACGCATCGTTTATAATTTTTTATTAATTATAAATATTAAATAGTACGATATTTATATATTCGTACTCACATCCTTGAAAATTATTTCGGGAATTCGAGCGAATGTCACAACTAGATAAAATTATCTTTCATATTTTAACAGTTGAGTAGGAACATATTTGAGTTGGCGAAAAATGATTCTCTGAAACCGCACGTGTGTGTAAATAATTCAGTAGAAAATATCGATGTCTAGGTGTCCCACGTTGTTGATGACGAGGTCCATATAGTACGCTTCGTAGTTTTCGGTGTCTACGTGTATTAATAGCTCGAATTCGATATCTACGTGTCCTACATTCAGATTTAACGTTATTAATACACCTAGACACCAAAAACTACGAAGCGCACTATGTGGACCTCGTCATCGGCAACCTGGGACACCTAGACATCAATTTCAAGGTTTTAACCCTTAAATGCCACTCGGGGTCCAGCGGACCCCAGACCCTTTACAATGATATATTTTTAAATGTTCCCCCCAAAAATGGAGCTCATGCTCCCATTGATGATAGTTGAGTGATTGACCTACCCGGTTGTACACTTAGCGGTACTCAGTTTACTTAATTTTTTATACTATGTTGAAATTGAAATTTTAACAATATAAGCATTTTATTCTCTTTTCTAAGCCTTGAACAACATTGAAAATAATTTTCATAACTAAATATCAAAAAATAAATGAGTAAGGAGACATTTTTCATGCTGGGGTCTTTTAGACCCCATATGTCATTTACGAGATTTTTGAGAGGTGTGGCATTTAAGGGTTAATACATGTAGACACCGAAAACTACGGAGCGCACTATGTGGACCTCGTCATCGGCAACCTGGGACACCTAGACATCGAATTCAAGGTATTAATACACGTAGACACCGAAAATTACGGAGCGCACTATGTGGACCTCGTCATCGGCAACCTGGGACACTTAGACATCGAATTCAACGTGTACGATTACACCTGGACACCGAAAACTATGAAGCGCACTATCTGGATCCCGTCATCGGCAACCTCGGACACGTGGACATCGAATTCAAGGTATTAATACGCGTAGACACCGAAAACTACGGAGCAGACTATGTGGACCTCGTCATCGGCAACCTGGGACACGTAGACATCGAATTCAACGTATTATTACACCTGGACACCGAAAACTATGAAGCGCACTATCTGGACCTCGTCATCGGCAACCTGGGATACCTAGACATCGAATTCAAGCTTGTTTCATAAGAATCGACTTAAAAATTCCCTATCGACCTAATTTCGAAATACGCGCGCGATATCGAAACTGGCGATACCTACGCCGCCAGCGTCGAAAAAGTGAAAGTGACGTTTCTCTGATAATCATAATAATATTGAATGAGAGCGTCGACGACGTCGACGTAGACGACGATGACGTATCTTAATAAAAAATTTTCACATTTGGACTTTGGGTCGCAATACCTCCGCTCGTAGGGCACGTAGCGGAATATTATAAGAGAAACCCCTCCTTAATTCGACCCCAAGCTATCGATCAAGCCTACTTAGAACTTGATCCGTTCACTCGTTATCGAGATCTCAACATCTCGGGTACTCGCAACCCGTCGCGTTGCGTAAAAGAGTCACGGTCGGTCTCGCTCCGCGTGTACTTGGCGCGAGACACTGCCGTGTCTCTTGATCACAAATAATAAAGTTATTGTTTATGATAATAGATAATATACTACAAAAATTGCAAGTATAAGTGCAATATTTTAACGCGCAGCATAAATTATATTATATCGTTTTAGTCAGCTTTAAGAAATAAACCTCGAAAATTTCTTTATTTTCATATTATTTAATATGTGTTACATAATATTTTATTTTTAGACATACAGCAATGCTCTCATTGTAAGAAAAAAATGGCCAGAACTTTCAAATAGGTATTATGAGTTACGGAGACCAATCTTGTCCTAACAACTTACCTCGAGTATATACTAAGGTTTCTTCATATATAGACTGGATTCGCGAAGTCATGAAGCGATATTAATGCATAAATATAATATTATCCATATGATCAATAATTTAAATATGTATCATGTATATTGTCTTATAATGATCACAATTCTTTATAAAAAATGTACATGCATTAAGGACGTTCTCCGGTGGCAGTTGTGCTCAACTCAGACGCACGGAGTAATGATATGGTTGACAACTACTTCCGTGCGCAAAAGTCTGAAACTCGTCTAGCCGCGCAGTTTTACTCGATCTGGCAAATTTTTGTTCCGTTTCCATTTCTCCAATACCAATCATAAATGAGTACGTCCTACTTGTCTATTGAGCATTCTAAAAGTAAATAATAATGGATCATAAAGAAAAAAGATTAAATAACTTGATTTAAATAACGTTGCCCATAAGATCTTGACGTTCTCTACTTAACCTATATGTCGCAGCGGTAGCAACATTGTCAAGTCTCGCAGTGATCTCTCCCTCTCCCTGCCTCCGAGCAGACGAAAATTATGTCCGATAGTGTTCTTTAGACGACTATTTCTCAAAAATAAATACCGCTTGCTATATCAAACTTTATTGTCATACGTTACTAATAATATGAGGCATCTTATACTATTTTTTCAAAAAAATTCTAAGAAAACTGTACTTATTATTCATTAAAATGTCCGTGTCGAGAGAGCTCAACATAGGGATCCTGTGTTAAAAATCGGAACTTTGAAGCTGAATATCTCAAATTTTAGTACCGAAAGGGGCATTGAATAAAACGCCTACGTATAAACGTGTCGAGAGAGCTCAACATAGGGATCCTGTGTTAAAAATCGGAACTTTGAAGCTGAATATCTCAAATTTTAGTACCGAAAGGGGCATTGAATAAAACGCCTACGTATAAAACGCGTTTAATTAAACATATACTGAAAGTTTAAGAAAATTTCTAAGAAAACGATTTTGCCGGTGAACGTCCTTAAATGTACATTGTAATACCGATTTTTTCGTACGGATACATTTACTATCATTAATATGATCGATAATTTAAACTTATCAGTCAGTATATTGATAAGCCAATATTAAAATTTGCTTTTTTCATAAATAACAACTTTGCTCGTTATAAAACACGATATAAAATGTACTTTAAAAATTATATATGTACGGAAAGAATAGTTTTGCTGAAATTGAAGTATATAAAAATTTGACCTGATACAGATTTGAAAATTATAATCATATTGACCATTAAAATAAATATATTGGAGGCTCAAACACATATGATGATAATTCTGTAAAAAGTTTTGATATTATAGCAATTTGCTTGAGCGTCTAATTATTCATATGATTGGACATAATTATTTTTAGAACTGTATCTGGCTTAGTTTTCAAATACTTTAGCACAAATCCATTCTTTCGGTATATAGTGATAAATTTTAATGAAAACAAATCAAACAAAAAGAAATTGAAAACCATGTCATTCATTACAGATATAACTAAAACATGTATTGTAATATATATGTAATTAAGATATAACGGAACACAATAAAGAGAGAAATAAGATTACAATTTGATTTGAATTAATATAGCGTTATGCAGTGTTGGACTATATGTCTACATGTTAGCAACTTTATTTTAACAAAGATAATAAATAATAGCAACTTTCAAAGACGAAGTATTAAAGAAATTGATCTTAATAATTAATGTGGTAAAGTATTATTATTATTTTGACCAGATGCACAAAAATTAGTTGGAAGTATGATAATATCAATTTGTTCACCTTATTAATAAACAGACCCTCATGTCTCTACGTTCTTCGACCTTATACGACACAAGGCCAAATGAAAAATAAATGTTTAATCCACAAGAAACATACATATACTGGAGCTAATAGACCATTCTTGTGTCCTATTGACTATCAATTTTTAAATACAAAATTCTTTACTTTTAAAAGCTGACAGATTACAGTATCGCAATGCTCTTAAAAATAAAAATAAGAAATATATTATATTTAATTATTTGTATACTTTCTTCACATTTTCAAGAGCAATGAATATTTCTGTTCGCCGTTCATACAAGCCAGTACTCAACGTGGCCTGTTTCTATATTTTTTTCAATCATTATATCTTATATTACAATACATTGAATTTTATATCTTTATTCATTAGGTACTCATTAAAATTGCAAATATAAACTTCCATATATGTGTAGTTAAAAAAATAACAAAACGCGATTATAAAGAAATAACAAAAAGATCGAGCGTTAATTTTTTGACATAACATAATTAAATTGTTCAGTAAGAAAGTAACATCGTGAAAATAATACTTAATAGTTATTGCATTATAATGTAAAGTATTGTTGAATACTTTCCTTTAGAAAACTTAGCAGAACGAGATTGCATTGCAATTTTCTTGATCCACGCGGTAATTAATGTCGCTTGGTATTAGCAACATGATCGTTTTAAATGTCGAAATCGTAGAGTAGAATACTTCTTATTAGCTTATTTTAACTAATTGGTGCAAGAATTAATTCTAAAAAATGTTTAAAAATTGAAATCTTAAAATAAATAATAATATAGATTAATGGCGCAAGGAAATGTGGATAATATTTATTGATATTATTTTTGCTTAAGAAAGTGACGAAAAGTATAAAATTTTAATTATTGGGCAACATATTCAACACCGTTTCTTATAAGAAGTTTTTATGTTATAAATAATTCAAAATAATACTAGAACACGTAAAATGAAATTACATATAAAAAAAAAAAGATTTAATGCGATAACTAATATACTATAAGGCATTATATAATTCCTATTAGAAATTGGCTAAAACTTCGGAAATAGTTTATGCTGATAATGAGACTTCTTAATCTACGCAGTAATTTAAGTATCGCTTGGTATAAGCAACATCATAATTGTATAGTAGAATACTTCTTGTTAGTTTATTTTAACTAATTGGCGCAAGAATTAATTCTAAAAAATGTCTAAAAATTGAAATATAAAAAATAAATAATAATATTAATAGTGCAAGGGAGAATGTAGGTATTTATTAATGTATTTATTTAAGAAAGTCACAAAAAATAAAATAATGTAAATATAGAGCGACACATATTCTACACTGTTTTTTAATATAAAAAGTGATTATGTTAAAAATAATTAAAAATAATACTAAAACACGTAAAATAAAATCATATAAAAAAAGAAAGATTTAACGCGATAACTAATATATACTATAAGGCATTATATAATCCCTATTAGAAAATTAATTAATTTTTGCTATCTATTTATCTACATATTTTACCAAATGCATGAATCTGCAGGTTTGCACCTTTTGCATATTCACGTCGACAAGTGTTTTATCCATAGGCATGTATATAACCTGTCAGGGTTAATTAATCAATTTACACGCGGTTTTCATTATCGTACGAAATTGTTTGTTTTTATTCTCTTAGATTGTGATATTATACAGTTCCCGTATGCACGCCCTTTTTTTCAGATAAATTACAAAATTTTACAGGATTCGGCTGTCTATCTCTTAGCCTTTTTTTAAATCTAAAGGACTCCGCGCGATTCTTATGGAAATTGAATTTTGGATCTTTGAAATTGGCTGAAACTTTACAAATAAATAGTTTATGACGTTTATATATGATACTGATCGAAATAAGTCACAATGGGCAAGATTCACAATAATCGACCGTTTAAACGCTATCTGTAGCGTTCAAAAGTCAATATAAGACATTATTTTAGTACTATTGTGGGACAGTAGTGGATTACAATTAATGTATTGTATAAAAAACTGCATATCACTTATTCTTTTCATTAATACAAAAATATGTATATATGTGAAAAAATATGTACTAAAATAACATCTTATTTTGACTTTTGAATGCTGATAGCGCCTAAACGATCGATTATTGTGAATCTTGTCCATTAATGTGACTTTCAATCAGTCTCATTTATCAGCATAAACTATCCATTTTCGAAGTTTCAGCCAATTTCATAAAAATCCTATTTCTATAAGAACCATTGCAAAATTCTTTCTTTAGATGATATTTCCATTAACAACAATCTAATTTAATAAATAACCGAATCTGCTCCAACATTTATGTGTGATCATATATCCACATTTTATTCTCTAAATCGAAGAATATAATTATAAAAGTTATCCTTGTGTGATGTATTTGCAAGTCAATTATCAGCTGCATCCATGATAAAGAATTTATATTGTGTATATGTATAATCTCTAAATCGACATAAAAACGCCTTATAAGTATGTGAGTGATTATAATGTGCCGAAGCCTACGCAGCCTGTGTACGACCATGCGCGCCTACACAAATGGACAACCCGTCATGCTGACTTGGGCTGCGTTCCGATATTCACTGCAAGTACTGAAAATCTATAGTTTACGTAACGTACACTATAGATTTTCAGTACTGACAGTGAATATCGGAACGCAGCCTTGCATGGTGGAAGTAATAAGGTGTGCTCTTGCGCACAGGCATTTCTACTGACCAATAAGAGAGCGTGACAAGATTCCGCCATCTTGTATAATTTAAATGGATATTAAAACGAAGACTCAGGCAAGAAAGGGTTTTAATGAAAGATCTTTCGTGTATAAATATAATTCTGGTGAATATATTTAAAAAATATAATAAATATAAACACACATAAATATAAATAAACAAATATAGCAAACACATAAACATGTATAATAAACAATAAAAAGATAATAAATATATGGAAAATATAATAAAAATAAAATTATTTTTTATTTGTAAATTTTTTCATTTTTCTTTTTTGTTTTATTCTAGCATTTTCTGCCGAAATTTTTTTATTGATTACTCGAAGTCTTATATATGTTCTTGTTCTAATTAAACAAAGTAGAACCTCGCGCGGGATTGTTATATTTTTCATTTTCTTTTCAACCCTATTTGCGATTGCTTCAAATATCGACGGATCCTTCCGCATGAAGGATCCATGGTAATCTTGGAATTCTTGGTTCATTATTTTTCCCACTTTTAATAAGTCTGAAGAAGGACTTATAATTTTCCCTCTAGAGATGTAGTTAATCCAGTCATTTTCTGGATTAACCAACATCTCAGTAGGATTACCTAAATTTTTATATTTATTTATAAATTTAAAAGCGGCATAACCCGCGATATATTTTAGGCCTTCTTCTTCTATGACGTCCACAACTTCTAAATTTTCTACTTGGCTCAATAATTTCAGTTCTTCAGAAGTAGGAGAATAATTAAATGTACTACTACTACTTGGATCTGAAAGAAAAGGTGTGAAGCAAAACATGCATATATATTATTATATCGGAAAAACACTTTTTGACAATTTCAAATTTCAATTTATTTACAATGATTTCATTCATTTATATGAATGGGACTCGATTGCCCACGTCACTAATTAATAATACGATCATAATTAATATTTATAATAATTACAAAGTAAGGCGAATTATATATATAATTGAAATTTTTTTATAATAATACATCAGTATGCTTACAATAATGTAATTAAATTACCATTCTAATTTAAAGTACAATTTAATTAGAATAAAATATTACATTACCTTAAAGTATCACATTACCTTAAATTATGAATTAATTAGAATGATATATATTATGCTAAAAATTTATCTACAACCGTTTTACCACAATATTACATAAACATACTTGTACTTAATACTTAACAATGAAAGTGTAATAATTATCATTAAGATATAAACTTACCACAATCAGCATTTTCTTCATTAAAAGTATATGCTTCATAATCATGAGGTAAATTGTCCTGAAAATTAGTGATACTACCAATGTTACCCTCATCATCATCGTCGGTCGGTGACATTACGTTCGAGTCAAAATCAATGCCGCTAGTGAGACACGTTTCGTCCATGGTTGAGTCATGAGCGATGGTATTGCTTCCTTGTGTGAAGAAGTCCGTTGAATGCAGCTCCGGTAACTTAGCCGGTCAACTTCGACTTTATTAATTTTCATATTTTTTTATCGTTTGTTGGTCGTTTGTTGGTGATTGTTGGCCTAATTACAACGTTTGTTGGTTCTTAATTTTTTTTTAAATTTAAAAAGAAAAATTAGCATTAAGTTAGCCGGAAAAATTTTATTTTTAATTTCAAAAAAGCCTAATCGATGCGTAATCGTTTGCTGATGATTGTTGGTCTAATTTTAGCGTTTGTTGGTTTATTATTAGTCTTAAAAACGAAAAAAAACGAAAAATTATCTCACATATTAAAGTAATCGAAGATTGGTTTATTTGCCTACGACTTAAGCTTTATTTCTATCAATTTAAGGCTAACATCTATAAAACTGCCATATGAATACGGGCCTTAACATCAATATTTGAACGTAGTCACTTTGAAAGTATTCTTAGAAAATGCATCTGATATATCTACATTTCAAAGCATTTGAAGAAATATAAGTTTATAAGTTCTACTTTAAACATAAAATTGTGCTTAAAATGGATTAATTATGAATTTATCATTTTCTTCCCATGAACTCTTCATTCAAGACGCCTAATTGTCAAAGTACGTATAAAATAAATGTCAAACTTACCATATGTGCTAAAAAAAATGATAGAATAAAGTATATCATACATACCTAAATGTGATCACTTAAAAACATGATACAGTGTTTCATGATATGCGCATTATGTTTGCGTTTAAAGAACTGAAATTTAAATAAGTTGTATTTTTATAAATAAAGATTATTTATGTGATCATTAAGAATATATATTATTTTATAAGAATATAAGCTTCAACCTGATTGAATTTACATAAAATTGAAGAGAATTCTCGTATTCATACGTGAATATACGTTTCCTAGTAGAATTTTCTTGAAAAAAAACCTACTTCTCCAATGTATGCTTCTGTTTCTCACTTGTGGAAAGTGTTTTACTGTAAAAATTATAGATTTGTTTAAAGTAACAAAACGTCATTTTTTTTTAAGAACCTTATTATTTCATACAATTTTCATATAGATCCTAATGTTCATGTCTTTTACAATAAATAAGTACTATATGTATCTCAGGTCTATATTCCACTTCTTAGCAAGAACTATTCTTACAAATTATCTGCCAATCTTCGATTATTTTAATATATGTGAGATAATTTTTCGTTTTTTTTCGTTTTTAAGACTAATAATAAACCAACAAACGCTAAAATTAAACCAACAATCATCAGCAAACGATTACGCATCGATTAGGCTTTTTTGAAATTAAAAATAAAATTTTTCCGGCTAACTTAATGCTAATTTTTCTTTTTAAATTTAAAAAAAAATTAAGAACCAACAAACGTTGTAATTAGGCCAACAATCACCAACAAACGACCAACAAACGATAAAAAAATATGAAAATTAATAAAGTCGAAGTTGACCGGCTAAGTTACCGGAGCTAGAGGCCACCCCGGCATTTTTCGTCAATTTTTCTGTGTCGCATTTTCCGACGCGCCGCCTGAGAAAGTGCAACTCAACTACGTCGTTTCGCTCGGTAACCGCACATGGTTTGCGTCCGTGCTAATGGTTCGTGTCCGAACTAGCCAGTTAGAGGGGATATGCTGCGGCCGTGGCGCACAGTGAAGCCGTTTGCGCGAATCGCGGAAAAAATTATGTTACTTGTGAAATATGTGCAATGAATGATCATAGAACCTTTCAATGTTGACTTATAAAAATTTCAAAAGTGTATATTTATTAAAAATTAATGATAGGAACAAGTTTTTGATTGAAATTAAATAAAAATTTAATTTACATTTAATTTACGTATAAGGGCAAAGTAATTCTTGCGTCTCATCGCTTAAGTCTAAATTTTTTTGATGTGGTTTACTTCTTAAACTAGTTATTAACGGATCGGATGACACGAGCATCATATGCATAACATCTTTATTTGTAAACAGACGGCTACATTTTCTACTATGATTAAGTCGGATATCGTTTATAGTCCTTATTTCTTGCCTCTTGAGCTTTTTTCGATAATGTCCCAACAGGTAACGCTGCATTTTCCGAGGCATTTTCTATAATTTCCTTACCGTGAAGAAGAATTTTATGAACGGTAATTGGCATAAAGTACCAAGAATATTTTTCAATAAATATTTCCGCTGCCTTGTACGCATAAGAACCGAATTTTTCTGAATTTATTTCTTCACCACAATTAATCGTTTGTAATATTGTGGAAAATCTTCTGATCAATTCCTCGTCAACTCCAGTTATTTCTGTTGTGATTTTTGGATCAGCAAAAAATCTTCGAGAAGTATTTCCGTCATTAGATGATCCGGAACCTTGTTTAACGATGTCTACCCTCAGTCCAAGTTTATTATAAAAAGCGTCTTGTATTTTTTTTTGTTTCTTCTTTTTGAACGCGTGTTTCTGGCGTTGTTGACCACTTATTCTTGAAAGACAAATTGTAGGCAATATGTAATATACATTCCATGAATTTGATTCGTGCGTGCAAGCGGTGACATTCCTAATTTGAGTGGTTCTTTTCTTTGTTAGACCTTTTATTAATTTCTGTTAAGTTGTTCATTTGAGATGGTTTGGAACCGCAAATGAAGCACGAAGATGATGAAGGCGTGTGGGTTACAGCTTGAGCTACCTTACCGTCTATCATCGTAAATATCATTTGATGATTTATTTTGAATGTGGTTCCGAACTTTTCTATTTCTGTTTCTCGTAATTGAGCAATTTCGTCATCCATACGTTGCTTTTCACTTTTTATTTTTTCAGCAGTTTTTTTTGTGTATTCAAATTGTATTGCTCTGCAATATCTCGTTGAAGAAGGTCGATCATTATTCCAAATATTGTATTTTTATAAAATTTATGTAACGAACCAATGACTAGTTAGTGCCAATTGTTATAAAAGACTTTTGCAGCAACAATGCACTCGAAACAACAATTATCCGTTGCGTTCTTTTCTCCTTTCAAGACATGAAAAGCTTTTCCATCTCCTATCAAGAATTAGTCACAGATGATGCCCTTACGTCTTACTTCATTTTACGATAAAAATATTATTATTTGGAATAATGATCGACCTTCTTCAACGAGATATTGCAGAGCAATACAATTTGAATACACAAAAAAAACTGCTAAAAAAATAAAAAGTGAAAAGCAACGTATGGATGACGAAATTGCTCAATTACGAGAAACAGAAATAGAAAAGTTCGGAACCACATTCAAAATAAATCATCAAATGATATTTACGATGATAGACGGTAAGGTAGCTCAAGCTGTAACCCACACGCCTTCATCATCTTCGTGCTTCATTTGCGGTTCCAAACCATCTCAAATGAACAACTTAACAGAAATTAATAAAAGGTCTAACAAAGAAAAGAACCACTCAAATTAGGAATGTCACCGCTTGCACGCACGAATCAAATTCATGGAATGTATATTACATATTGCCTACAATTTGTCTTTCAAGAATAAGTGGTCAACAACGCCAGAAACACGCGTTCAAAAAGAAGAAACAAAAAAAGAATACAAGACGCTTTTTATAATAAACTTGGACCGAGGGTAGACATCGTTAAACAAGGTTCCGGATCATCTAATGACGGAAATACTTCTCGAAGATTTTTTGCTGATCCAAAAATCACAACAGAAATAACTGGAGTTGACGAGGAATTGATCAGAAGATTTTCCACAATATTACAAACGATTAATTGTGGTGAAGAAATAAATTCAGAAAAATTCGGTTCTTATGCGTACAAGGCAGCGGAAATATTTATTGAAAAATATTCTTGGTACTTTATGCCAATTACCGTTCATAAAATTCTTCTTCACGGTAAGGAAATTATAGAAAATGCCTCGGAAAATGCAGCGTTACCTGTTGGGACATTATCGAAAAAAGCTCAAGAGGCAAGAAATAAGGACTATAAACGATATCCGACTTAATCATAGTAGAAAATGTAGCCGTCTGTTTACAAATAAAGATGTTATGCATATGATGCTCGTGTCATCCGATCCGTTAATAACTAGTTTAAGAAGTAAACCACATCAAAAAAATTTAGACTTAAGCGATGAGACGCAAGAATTACTTTGCCCTTATACGTAAATTAAATGTAAATTAAATTTTTATTTAATTTCAATCAAAAACTTGTTCCTATCATTAATTTTTAATAAATATACACTTTTGAAATTTTTATAAGTCAACATTGAAAGGTTCTATGATCATTCATTACACATATTTCACAAGTAACATAATTTTTTCCGCGATTCGCGCAAACGGCTTCACTGTGCGCCACGGCCGCAGCATATCCCCTCTAACTGGCTAGTTCGGACACGAACCATTAGCACGGACGCAAACCATGTGCGGTTACCGAGCGAAACGACGTAGTTGAGTTGCACTTTCTCAGGCGGCGCGTCGGAAAATGCGACACAGAAAAATTGACGAAAAATGCCGGGGTGGCCTCTCTCAGGTTTCTCTCTGTCCCTGTTTCGTTCTTTATTCGGTATACGCTAACGGTACGGCTATCAGGTTATGGGCCCAGTTATTTGCTGAATAAGAACGTGTTTCGTGGATTTCATTAAAAACGGATAAAGGATGGCCATGTCGACGGACGCCATAACCAAATACGTTATCCCGCGGGTCAATGCCACTAACTATTTTAATTGGCGGTTTCGTACGGAGATGTTGTTAAAAGAAAAAGGTATTTGGCATACAATTTGTGAGGACAGACCGTCACCAGTCACCTCCGATTGGACGAAAGCAGATGAAAAAGCACTGGCCACAATATCTTTGATGATCGACGATGATCAGATTCAGCATATTAGAACCTGCAAATATGCTAAGGACGCATGGACCGCGTTGAAAGAATTCCACGAACGTGACACGCCCGGTACTAAGATTAGAGTTCTTCGCACCATCATGCGACAACGTGCCGATGAGAACAGCGATATGGAAGCCCATGTGAATCGCATGAATGAGTTGTTCCAGCAGTTGTTGGCCCTCGGGGAAGAGCTTAATCCAGAATTTATTATGAGCGCAACGCTTCTCGGTTCATTACCAAGCAGTTATGATGGTTTGATCACAGCATTAGAGGCACGATCGGAAACCGAATTATCGTCATCTTTTGTGCGTTCTAAGATTATTGAAGAGTACCGACGGCGTAAGGATAGGGATAATGGAGGCCAAGGTGATTCACATGTACTAAAATTCTCAAATGATGGCACCAAGAAGTCTACGGCATGCTACTTCTGCAAGCGCAAAGGACATCTTCGCAATAAATGCGAGGATTATGCGAAATGGAAGGCGAAGAAAGGATTAACAGGTAATCAAAATAAATCAAAAGCTAATGTAATTAAGAACGATGATGCCTCTGATGAATTGTTATTTCTGGTTGGCAGGGCCAATGGTTGGATCCTTGATTCTGGGGCAACGTGTCATGTCAGCTGCAGACGTGAAAATTTCATTGAGTTTGACGGCGCACATAGCGAAAAGGTGTCGGTGGCAAACGGACAAGAAGTCAAAGCATCCGGCAAGGGCAAAGTGGCCGTAGTATTTATAAACAGCAGCGGTGACACGACAAGAGTAACGATTGAAAATGTCCTGTACGTCCCATCAATTGGAGGAAACCTAATTTCCGTAAAGCGATTGACAGAGAAAGGATTCAAAGTAGGATTCAGTGGAGGCACCTGTGAAATCCGTACCTGCGATGGAAAACGTCAAGTTGCTGTGGGTGATATCGTCGGGAATTTGTATCAGATGCGAATAGCAAACGAAGTAAATGCAGTTGCCAATTGTCAAAAGCTATGCATTCATCAATGGCACCGTGTTCTGGGTCATCGTGATATTGACATTGTCAAGAAGATTCCGTCAAATGGCTTTGTAACTGGAATGGAACTGGCAGGCTGTGGTTCCGGATGTAATAAGGGAAGTTGCGAAGTATGTATCCAAGGGAAGGTAACACGTGTACCTTTCGCAAAGGAATCACAGAATCGATCGTCTACGATATTGGATTTAATCCATAGTGATATCTGTGGCCCCATGCAGACAAAAAACTGCCTCAGGTTATCGTTATCTATTAACGTTTATTGATGATTTCTCGCGATATACCACAATCTACTTAATTAAAGAGAAATCAGAGGTATTCCAGAAATTTAAGGAATTCCATCAGTTGGTACAAAATCAATTTGGTAGAAAAATTAAATGTCTTCGCACAGATAGAGGTGGAGAATATCTCAGCAAGTCGTTCGTAAATTATTTGAACGAAAACGGTATCAAGTCTCAACGCACAGCACCACACTCGCCTCAGCAGAACGGGGTCGCTGAAAGGAAAAATAGGACCTTAATCGAAATGGCTCGATGCATGCTACTTGATGCAAACATGGAATATAGGTTCTGGGGCGAAGCAGTTACAACAGCAAATTTCCTGCAAAACAGACTTCCTTGGAAAAATGTAAATAAAACGCCGTTCGAGTATTGGCACGATAAAAAGCCAATTTATACAAACTTAAAACGTTTCGGTGCAGACTGTTATGTCAAAATTCCTGATGAGAATCGAAGAAAGTTGGATTTAAAGGCGCTTAAAGGAATTTTACTCGGTGTTGACATGGAGTCAAAAGCGTACAGAGTCTACGTACCAAGTTCTAGGAAGGTTTTAATATCAAGAGATGTTAAGTTTATTGAGGAAGAAAATCCTGCTGGTAAGCAATCAATTGAGGCGAAGAAGACTGTTACTCATGAAGATGCTATCGAGATTGTACCTTCTGACGACGGATTTCCGGCCCAAAATATTCCGAAGGATGAAAATATAACTGAAGATTCAAGCTCGACTGAAGGATCCAACGATGTCACGTATCAGCCTACTCCAGTGAGACGTTCCAGCAGACCGAATAAAGGCATTCAACCTCAACGATTAATCGAACAAATAAGCGTTGTAATGGATGGTGAACCATCAAATTTGAACGAAGCGCTTTCATGTCATCAAAGAAATAATTGGATTCGTGCTATGCAGGAGGAGCTAAGTTCATTAGAAGCTAATAAGACATGGGAGTTGGTCGCCTTACCCGAAGGCAAAAATTTAGTTGGCTGTAAATGGGTATACAAGCTGAAATCAGATGCAAGCGGAAACACAAGAAGATTTAAAGCAAGACTTGTAGCTCAGGGTTTTAGTCAAAAGTATGGTGTCGATTACGATCAAGTATTCGCACCTGTAGCCCGACAAACAACATTCAGGATATTCCTTTCCGTTGCTGCAAGTCGAAGAATGCTAGTCTTTCACTTCGACGTAAAGACTGCTTTTTTGAACGGTGTGCTGGAGGAGGAGATTTATATGCGTCAGCCACCCGGTTTCGAGAAAGAGGGAGCTGAGGACAAGGTATGTTTATTAATGAGGAGCATCTACGGGTTAAAACAGTCTGCACGCAATTGGAACGAAACGTTACACGAGATTTTAACCAAAGCAGGGTTTGTACAAAGCAAGACCGATCATTGTTTATACATATATTACGGAAGCGAAGGAATAGTATATGTTCTTGTATATGTAGATGACGTATTAGCAGCTGGGACCTCGATTGAAGAAATCAACAAGTTCGAGAAAATGCTTAAAGCAAACTTCGATATTGAAAATCTCGGTAAAGTAACGAGTTATTTAGGAATCAGAGTTGCGAAGCAAGATGATTGTTTTCTACTCGACCAACAAAAGTACATCTTAAATGTGACTGCGAGATTTCAATTGAGCGATGCTAAAGATTCAGATATACCGTTGAGTGCATCATATCAAAAGGAGCCAAACGAAGATATTATGCCAAATAACGACAAGTATCGTAGTGCAATTGGTCATTTACTATATATTTCAACAAATACACGTCCTGACATTGCGGCAGCAACTTGTATCTTATCGCAAAAGGTATCTAAACCAACAACGTCTGATTGGAATCAAGTTAAGAAATTAATTAGATATCTTAAGGGTACCTCATCGTTACGTTTAAAACTGGGGGATGTTAAGGACAACGAGAATCTAATTGGATTTGCCGATGCAAGTTGGGCTGAAGATCGAGAGACAAGGAAATCTAATTCCGGTTTCATATTCATGCTAGGAGGGGCGATTAGTTGGAGTTGCAAACAACAGGACTGCATCGCTTTGTCATCAACTGAAGCGGAATTTATCGCACTCTCTGAAGCATGCAAAGAATCGATTTGGATACAAAGACTTCTGAAGGATTTTAGATGGAGAGGACAAACTCATACCAAGATTTACGAAGATAATCAAAGCGTCTTGAAGATGATTATCAACGAAAAATTAAGTAATAGGACAAAACATATTGACACAAAAGTTCACTTTGTAAAGGACCACATTGATAAAAAGCATATCATATGCGAATATTGTCCGTCTGAAACTATGCTAGCCGATTTACTAACCAAAGGTTTAGCTAAAAATAAGTTCATTACATTAAAAGATCGCTGTAATTTAATTTATATTGATTAAGGAGGAGTGTTAGAGTCATATATAATCAAGATAAATTAAGGGTTTTATTTTCTTTTGGTTGCATACATTGGCGTGGTGTGGCGCTGTCATTCGCTTCACTCTAGTGAGCTTTTAGTTATGGCAACACTGACCTAAGCTTTTTTCTCTGCAATAACGTTTTTGTAACATTCATTGCCTTTCACGCGATTCTTTACTTATGTACTGGTCTGAATAAAAGTGTTGTATTGCAAGTACTTCATCCCTGTTTCGTTCTTTATTCGGTATACGCTAACGGTACGGCTATCATGTTTTTCTCAAATATCTGTAAGCTTTCGGGCTTACGCTTCTCAATGATATTGCAGCTGCAATATCCTCTGAAGACCAACGGGTTATCTTCTGCGTGGGATTCATTAAGAGTTTAACTTGTCCAGGTGTGAAAAAAGGACTTAGCATCTCTTGCAATTTGTTTTTCATCTCTTGCTCGTGTCCTTTATTAATATTCTTCATCTCTTTCTCATGCAGTTTATTAATCTGATCCAATTGAAGAACTTTATTTTGAAGAATTTCATTTTGGCGAACCAAGTCTGCATTTTCCCGTATCAGTTTCTGTATATCATCTTGATTGAAAGGAACTTGTATTGAACCTTCACGATAAGAAAATATAAAAATAAATAAATAAAACTTTGCTAAAAATTTAGTTAAGTAATAGAAATCTAACCAACAAAAAATCATAATACAAGGACGTACTAAAGTTATCACTGCTTGTACTTGTAGAGCATGATGCAACTGGATTCGCAGAGCTTGGTGTATCTCGAGTCTCAGAGCTCGATGCGACTTGAGTCACAGAGCATGATGCTTCTTCATTTGTGAAGCTTAATGCGACTTCATTTGCAAGCATCGATATCACAGAACTCTCAGAGCTCGATGCAACACAGTCTGTAGCAACGTGTGTACATTCTCTTACTTCTGTTCCTGAAAGTATATTTAATATATTGTATGGAAGACAGGAGTATTATTTATACATTATTAATATATAATCACTTAAAACATAAATCTATTCATATAAATAGAAGTAATGTCTATATACATACTCAAATCCTTCTCCACCACAGTTGTTGCATTGTCCTCTACAAATTCCATTGGAATTGCATCAAGTTTCAATGTCCGAGATTTCACAGGGCTATAGTTAGGTAGTAGCCCAAGTAGCCACGATCGATCTTTATATTGTGAAGAATGGAAATGTTGGGAACAAACCCGAGCTAGATAAACAAATTTTAAATAATGTATTTTATCAATTTTATTATATTTTATAATTTTTAATTTGTTAAATTCTATTTATCACCTATTAGTATTATATGTACATACCGTTGTTTGGGTTGACGTTTTCTTTGCAAAGTATTTTCCATTTCGCAATCATTTCTTGATTTTTTGGAAATGAAAAATATCTTACATTTTTTTTATTTCGCGACGTATTTTTACAGTTTTTAAAAGAACACGACGGCATTATAAAAGATTTTTTATATTACATTCACAAAAATCATAAAATTGCTACAAAACTGTGTATAACCTGTGTATACCGTGACACTTTCGTTTACTTTTATCGTCGCGTTGCTATCGGTTGGCTATAGTGATTTTGCAAGATGGCGGAAACTTGGTGCTGCGCAGAATGTGACGAAAATTCGTCCGAGAAGATAGCACACCTTATTACTTCCACCATGCTGACTTGTATGTCGGTGCATCTTTATGGAAAAATACACTCAACGTTTGGTGTTAACCGTTAAAAAAACACCAAAGAAAAACTCTTAAAGTTGGGTGTGATTTCGGACCGCCAATTGAATGTTAACCTTCAAATGATGGTTAACCTTCAATTGACGGTCCAAAATCACACCCAACTTTAAGGGTTTTTCTTTGGATGATGGTTGACCTTCAAGTGATAGTTAACCTTCAATTAATGGTTAATCCTTAAAAATAATGGTATAAAATGAACCCTCAAATGAAAGTAACAAATATGGCGTCCCAATGAGAATCTCTTAAGGGCTCCGCTCGCTGGACCGGACTTATCGCCTCGATCCTCCCTCTCGGACGCTAGCTGCCGCAGCTCTCCCTTTCCTGGCGGTGAGCTTAGCTCTCTGATGATCCGACTCTTGCTCGGTTGGTCTCCAGAACACGCGCCGCAACGATCAATCCGTCAAGAAAAAGGCAACGGACTCGACACGTTCAAAGAAACGCAAGCAAGTGCGGCCATGACACCTAACAAGAGAGGAAGGAGGCGGGAGCGGGGGCTCTTTGAAAGTGGCGACTCGCGCGTCGCGCCATCTAATGTGAAACGATCGGGCGTTGTAAAACGCAAAAAGAATTCGAACGCAATATCTGAACAAATTATTTAATTTTTAATAAGTCCAATTATTAATATTTATTTTCATAATTGAACTTATTTTTTATTTTGATAAATGTAAATACAAATATCTTATTGTATTAATATTTAATATTAATAATTTAATTAGTTGCTTAATTTAACTTCTTGTTTAATAAATGAGCGGATGTAGTACTGAAAATGTACCTAATGTTATATAATATTTTAATTTTCAAAATTGTCAAATTACAAACAGGAATTTTGTTGTGACTTTTACAGTTATAAAGTAACTATTTAATGGAAATAGAAACCTTAAAAAATTAATATTGCAACGCAATTATTGTAATGGTCAAATAAAAAAATATTTATACATTATCCATATGTCTGCCAATACAATATAATTTTTTATTCATATTGCATTTTATATAATGGCAATGTTTTCATTTAAAAAATTTGACTTGGGCTCTATTGGGCTCAATACAGGCCCTTGATCCAAAATCCAATAAGATCATCTATTGGCCCTCTTTAAACCTTTCAACTTTTATATCTGAAACACTTTTCCAATAAACCAAGCCGTCAATTGACACTTAACAAAAATTAACACAATACATTTAAACGACACCCAACGATAAAGGGATCATGGCGACACTGATTAAATCGACATAGGACATTAAAGGTTAACACTCTGTTAACACCAAACCAACATCCAACGACGAGGATCAATCTCCAACCTACACTAAACATTGAGGCTTAATCCCCAACCTACACCTATCATTGAGAGTAATCTCCCAATGTACACTCATCATTGAGGATTGAACCCACGACTTACCTAAACCTTAATGGTCAACACTCAATCTACACCTAAATTTAAGGTTGATGTTGACCATCAAAGTTGAGTGTACTTTTTCATAAGGGCAACAACCGCCCAACCGATACATAATCTGTCAGTATTAATTGATCTATTTGCATGCGGTTTTCATTATCGTACGAAATTGTTTGTTCGATTGTGATATGTCATACCAGTTTTCTTATGCACGCCATCTTTGTCAGAGAAATAAGAAGATTTTACAGGATTCGGCTGTCTATCTCTTTTAAGTCTTTTTTTTCCAACTTGAAGTACTCCTCACGATTCTTATAATGGAAATTGTATTTCGGATTTTTGAATTTGGCAGAAACTTCACAAATAGATAGTTTATGTGTTTATGACGTTTATGTGATGCTGATAGAAAGTTACAATGGGCAGGATTCACAATAATCGACCATTTCGCTATCAGCGTTCAAACGTCAAAATAACGCGTTATTTTGGTACTATTGTGGGACAGTGGATTAAAATGTATTATTTTACAGAACTGCATCATTTATTCTTTTTATTAATACAAAAATATGTAATTATGTAAAAAAAATATGTACTAACTAAAATAACACCTTATTTTGACTTTTGAACACTGATCGTGCCTAAATGATCGATTATTATGAATATTGGCCATCCAACAATCTAATATGTGATAGATAACCGAATCTGTTCCAACATTTATGTGTGATCATATCTACATTTTATTCTCTAAATCGAAGAATAAAATTATAATAAAAGTTATCTTTGTGTGATGTATTTGCAAATTAATTATGAGCTTCATCTATGATAAAGAATTTATATTGTGTATATGTATAACCTGCAATCTGTCGAATATTCATACAAGATGGTATTTTAAATTATAATACAAACATTTGTAAAATAATAATTACTTTTACTGACAATTAATTAATCAACCCTGTGATATTATTTTCAGTAAAGGATGACATAAATAAATTATTTATGCACTCATGAAATTTGTTAAATGTTTATATTTACGTCATAATTTGTTACAGAGAAAACATATAAGTAAGTAATGATATATGTAAATGTTATGTATATATGTATAATATTATGCATAATTTTAATGCACCACTTTCTTATTCAAAGATACATGAATTCTGAATTAAAAAGAAGTACTTGCAATATATATATTCACAATTTAATATACATATATATGTATATATAGGCGTCCACAGCGGGGGACAAGACGAGGCATTTACCCTCCCCCCCTGGAATCAGCAAAAAATGAAGCATTTACTCTCCTTTGAATAAAGGAAGAGCAAAGTCGTTAATGACCTCTACCCTAATCCATAGAAAAATACATTATTTTTTATTTTAACAGAATTTTAATTTTTCAATGCTGCGCACTTGTTCGAATTGAATTTATTTCGCCTGCTATTAGAAAATCAAATAAGATCCTAGTTTTATTTATTATTTAATCAACGCCTGCCTTTGCTTTCTACAAATGAGATTGCAATAAATTGATCGAACGAATAAAAAAAGTGTTCCAGGGAAGTTGCTGAAACTAAACGCGTCTTCACGACTTACAATAGAAAATTAAAAATTAAAAAAAATTATAAAAATAAAAAAAAATACAAAAAAATTAAAAACGCAAAAAACCTTTCTCGCGATATATCATCTCGTACATCTACCTTGCCGCAATGAGAAAGCTTTTTACTACTAAAAGGTGTTTAAGTTTTAAATTTTAAATTATAAGTATTCTAAACCTAGAAGTAATGTGTGTGTATAAAAATATAAAAAATATAAATGTACATGTATGTGTGTATGTATATGTATATGCCTATATAATTTGATGCAGCTAGTGTATTGAAATCTGCACTCTTACTACAGCTGCTAGATTTATACAAGAATATAAATAACGATAAATCAGCCTTATATTAACGCTATTAAATTAGTCAAGTCAGATTTTATATGCGGCGTTACATATTATTCTAAGAAACAATATTATTAATACAACTAATACACTAAATTTTAATTTTACTTATAACAATCTAAAATCTAATAGAATGATCAAAATAGTTCCGCGACACTTCATTTAATTCGCGAAACCCTTTGTCATGTACGTAACGTATATAAACATTCTAGTTTCCTCGTGCAATTAGCATTTAATATCATAATAATTTTATTATTTTAATTAGTTGGAAAATGCAATTTGTTGCGACAACGCCGACAACCCTAACTGTGTCTTATTGTTACAAATTTCATCAAATTTGTTATTCTAAAATGACAAACATTTATCACTAACAAACTTAATCTTTTAGTAAGTAGGCGTTATTAATTATAAGATATTATTTGAATACACGGTTTTTTCTTTTTTATTTGCGCACCGCCACGTTCAGTGCCTGACTCGCATACGCTGTTTTAAATCGTTGACACTTTCACGAGTTTAATTATATATTATTGAATAATTAAGACAACCCTGGTAAAAAAAATCTCAATCTTAATAATAAACTGAGTGAATTAGTCCTACAGGAAACACCACACAAAAAAAAACGCGTCACTAACTCTACCGCAAGGTGGTAAGGAAACGAGTTCAAAAGTACACTATATATAACCTCTGAGAAGTGAGATACGGCGAGATAAAGTCGCTGAAACCGTTTGTTACAAAAAGTATCTTACTTTTCCCGGCTCTAGCGCCAAAACTATTGATCGTAGGAAAAAAACCTATACTTCCTTTTTTGTAGAGAATTTAATTCCCTACAATATTGTATTAAATTATTTTAGTCTAAGTCTAATGGAAACCGAGATATTCGCGAAAAACCGATTTTTCACCCCTTTCTTCCAAGATGGCGGCTGATGGTCACCACGGGAGAGGTCGGAAACTTGATATGTTGTGTCATTACTGACACCCAAACAAAGCGATTAAAATTTTTTGCAGCTTTGTCCTAATTAATCGATTTTCAAATGTTTGCCGACTGGACTATTTTTTAATACTCAAAATGACTGCTACATTTCTCAAATTTTTTTGTTAATAACTTTTGAATAAACAACGAGCGCGGGTTAAAACCTTCTGAAGGTCACTCAGGATCGAGGGTGATGTTACGATAATTCCTTCGCGTAAACGGGATTTTTCTTCGCGTAAACGGGATTTTAATAGTAACTTACGATAATTTACTCCGCGTAAACGAGTGAATTATAGTAAGTTACTACAGAAGTAACGCTCGCGTAAACGTAGTATACATCTATTACATCTTGTCGGTACGACAGGAATCATAAATTGATTCCTGTCAACTTTAACGTTTAATATCTCGCGTCGCAGGGCAGAGCGACACTTTTTTCTGCCAGATTCTTTCGTTTCGTGCAAAAACGCGTCGATTGAGCATAATTTCATCGATATTTGAGGTGAGAGATAGGATCGGCCCCTCAAGGGCCGATATCACAGTCTCCAATTAACGTGATCCTCCGATTAAACTCACTCTGCATCTCTTTCTAAGGCTGGTTTCACATGGGGCGTAAGATGCGTATGCGTAACTTGCGTGAACCAATCAAATCATCTCAGCTACTATACGCGTATGATACGATTAAATACTGAGACGATTTGATTGGCTGACGCAAGTTACGCATACGCATCTTACGCCCCATGTGAAACCAGCCTAACTGTCCCCCTAGAAAGAGACGAAGAGTGAGTTTAATCGGAGGATCACGTTAATCGGAGACTGTGATATCGGCCCTAAACTATATAATTACCGAAAACAATCTTCAACACAATTCTCTTTCAAACGTTAGTAAAAGGATATAAAAAACTGAAGAATTACCAAAGCAAAAATAATTTTGAAAAAAATTGCCGTAGCGTCTTACACCACCTTACGTGAGAATTGCCTTATGCCCGGTCTACAATGGATGTCGGAAGTCGGAGTCGTCAGAAATTGACCAATCACAGTTCATTATTCTTCGACCACAAGGAGAATAATAGATTATGATTGGTCAATTTCTTACGACTCCGACTTCCGACATTCATTGTAGACCGGGCCTTAGGCCCGGTCTACAATCAATCGTATGTCGGAGTCGGATGTCGGAACGTAGCCGATGGTCCAATGAGGAAAATTCGTTTCCGAAAAAGAAATTATCTCATTGACCATCGGCTACGTTGCGACATCCGACTCCGACATACGACTGATTGTAGACCGGGCCTTTACGCGACACGTACCAAACGTACGGCAACGCACATAGAAAAACGTAACGTAACCCTGGCGGAAAAAATTTCTATGAATAACTACAAAATTTAACTAGAAATAGAAATTTGTACATTTTTGTTGAAATATTTAATTTTTTGTAGAAATGGTTATTTTTTGTAGAAATATCTACGAAATAGTACCACAAATTACAATGTTCTCAAATCAAGAAATTATTGCAAGTAGTATTTTATGAAAAACTACAGTTTATAAAAAATAGTACAAAGATCTACAAATTTTAAAAATTTAAAAAGAAACAAAATCTTAAAAAATTAAAACATCTGCTTATATACTTGTAAAATACTACAAAAATTTACAAAAGTGTTCCAATTCTAGCATTTTCATGTAGGATTTTGTAGTACTTCTTAAATTCATGTAGAATTTAATAGATTCTGGCAATTATATTTTATAGTTTTTTAAATTTTGTAGAAATATTTCCGCCAGGGAACGCATGTAACGTATGATATGTTACGTTACATTACCGTACGTTTGGCTTACGTGTGGCGTAAGGCAATTCTCACGTAAAGGTTATTCTACATAGAAGTCGTAGTCGTGAGTTGTAAGAAATTGACCAATCACATTCGAAGTTGAGGAGAATATTCAATCTGTGATTGGTCAATTTCTTACAACTCACGACTACGACTTCTATATAGAATAACCATAAAGGCCTTCACACATAAAATCGCGTAAGAACGTAAAACGTAAGCGTAAGAAAATCGACCAATCCCAATCAAATATTGTGCTGTCCGTAACCACAGTAGGGGGAAATACTTGATTGGGATTGATCGATTTTCTTACGCCTACGTTTTACGTCCTTACGACATTTTATGTGTGAAGGCCTTAAGGTGGCGTAAGACGGCTCTAGGGCCAGGGCACGAACATTGCCGTAGCGTCTTACGCCTTACGTGAGAATCTTGCGTTACGCGACACGCAAGCCAATCTTACGGCAACGCACAAAGAAGAACGTAACGTAATTAGTCTTATGTTACCACAGATTAATAGAAATCTGTGATGTTACGTACGTTATGTTGCGCTTTTCTTCGTGCGTTGCCGTAAGATTGGCTTGCGTGTCGCGTAACGCAAGATTCTTACGTAAGGCGTAAGACGCTACGGCAATGTTCGTGCCCTGCCCTAAAGCGGGGAGCACACACTTCTGCATAACGCATAATGCGTAAGCATAAGAAAATTTATTGATCCATAAGCGGGGAGCACACACTTCTGCACAACGCATAATGCGTAAGCTGGCGTAAGCATAAGAAAATTGATTGGTCCATACACATATGCATAAGGAAATAGACCAATCAATTTTCTTATGCTTACGCATTATGCGTTGTGCAGAAGTGTGTGTCCGGGCCCATACACATGTGCATAAAGAAATAGACCAATCAATTTTCTTATGCTTACGCATTATGCGTTGTGCAGAAGTGTGTGTCCGGGCCCATACACATGTGCATAAGAAAATAGACCAATCAATTTTCTTATGCTTACGTATTATGCGTTGTGCAGAAGTGTGTGCTCCCCGCTTTAAACGCGCACACAGCTGATCGTTTGGACCGTTTGCACTTTCCACGACTTGAAGCGAGACGAGTGCGCGTTCTGCGCGGCGCGCAGAGTGCAAAGAGCGCGCGAGAGTGTCGAGGAGTGCAGTTGCCGCCGAACGTTCGAGAAGTTCCCTGCGGTCCTCGATCTCGATGTATCGCGAGAGAAGTCCGCGCGCCGCGCGATCGCTCGTTTCCTACTCGTATATACGGCACGAGGGATGTCGCACGGCGCTTCGCGCTCGTAGGAAACTGTAGGGCCCAAGGTCGAGACGGAACGTGCGTGGAGCACCCGGAGGCAAGAAGGAGGCGGTGGAGCAGTCGCGTGATAATCGGCGTGTCTGACTTTCGCCGTATCGCCATTTCGCCGGTCGCAATTGTCGGTCGGGGCCGTTGCACAGCACCATGGCGATGAACGTGCCGTACGAGGCGATCGGCAAGGGTTTCGTCCAACAATATTACGCGATGTTCGACGATCCGACGCAGAGGCCGAACCTCATAAACATGTACAATGTAAGACGATCCCTCGACCAGTTCATGGGACCAGTCCCGTCTCGCAATTCTCCCTCGCGTGATTTCCTCGCCCGGCCTCGCGACCGACTGACATAACCTTTTTTGCAGGCGGAGACATCCTTCATGACGTTCGAGGGCTTGCAGATACAAGGCGCTATCAAAATCATGGAAAAGTTAACTGTGAGTAAAGTTTCCTTCCGCCGATCTGAAATGAATGCGGTTGCAGTACCTCACATCCACATATTTGTATCCAAATCCGTCATGCGAGAGGTATCTTTTTTCTTTCGGGCTTTCGAAAAAGTGCCCTTGCAACTAGTCTATTCTTACTAGTGGATCATTGATCATCTGAGTCGCAGCATTAGTAGGATCCAAGAGGAATTTATATGTTCAAAGAAATGGTCTCTTCATAGAAGATGATAATCTTCATAGCTTTTTTCGTAGGAGATTGTATAGAAGATTATTAGTGTTTAACCCTCTGTCTATATGTTTTTTTGCATCCTCGGAGTGTATACGTAGGTCTGTTACGTTTGGCGCTTTTTTTTAAGTATTTTTCTTAAAGTATTTTTTAAAAATCTGAAGTTTTACAAAATATCTATCTATATTGTAGTTGACAATTTTATAGTCATTTTGATAAATATCGCTTATTTAACATTTTCTGTCAAGCTTACAAGTTTTACAGATACGAAGATATCATTTTGGCTCAGACGCCATAGACCCACGTATACAGAAAGAGGATTAATATACTTTTAATATGATGTTTATATTTTTATTTTTTCGGAGTAGTTTAAACTCTGAGAGTTTATTACTAGAGAGAATCTCTAGAAACTTATTCGACATCTCTAACTGGTCTATTTGTAAATAGAAAGGTTATATTCTGACTTAAAAGTATCATGAAGTTTAAGAATTCTAAAATTAAAGTAGATGAAATCAAAGATGGAGCTAGACAGAGACGATAGAATCTAGATATAAGATATATGTATATATAATATTTGTATGCAAGATATTTGTTGTACGTTAGATTTTGTATTTACATTTTATCAAATATGTTTGGCTTGTACTTGGTCAATCTTTATATTTTAATCTTATTTCACTATTATTATTGTAAATTTGATTTTAAAAAATTGGCATATGAAAAGTAATACGCTATTATATTAATTTTATTTTCTTTTCCAGAGCCTATCCTTTCAAAAAATAAATCGGATAATAACAGCGATTGATTCGCAACCGATGTTTGATGGCGGAGTTCTCATTAATGTATTAGGAAGGTTGCAGGTAAGGAAACCACAGTTAGTAACAAAGAAATATTCATTAAAAAGCGTTTAATGCGACAAAATGCAATTAATTATCTAATGAAGGCAATGTTAAGTTGAATTGTGATAAAAAGTAATAAAATTATTTTTAAAAATACTAAAATTTTATATTTTAAAGCATATGTAAGATTTATGTTTTATACTAAACCAATCAGTTCAGTAATTTAATTCTCAATTTTTAACGATTCTGTAAGCTTGATTTTTGCACACGTATTTGTACAAAAATAAGTTAATACTAGATATGGTGTATCTATTAGAATTATAGACTTTCTTGAATAAGACTGATTTTAACATATGGGAAATATAAGGCCTTGGCACATAGAAAAACTTAAGCAGTAAAACCCAAGCAGTAAGCAAATCAGCCAATCACAGTCAAGAACTTAAGGCACGGCCCTAAGCGGTAGCGAATCCATACTGTTGATTTCTTACTGCTTAAGTTTTTCTATGTACCAAGGCCCATAGACGGAAATAGAATAGAACCTATAGGTAGGAATTATAGACGGGAAATAAGTTCTCTGTAGTAAGCGGGTTTCATCGATACCTCAAATTAAAAAGAAAACTATTCAACGATTATTGATGATCGTGCAGACTGACGAAGATCAACCTCACGCGTACATCCAGACATTTATCCTGAAGCCGATCGGTACCAGTTTTTACGTGCAACACGACATCTTCAGACTTGCGTTACACGACACGGTTTAGGTATCAGGTACCGCAAAATCTTCTTCGTTGCTCTGTGTACCGTGTTAACAGGCAAGCCTTGTCCGATGTTTTGCATCATGTATTCGCTGCATATCGCTTTCGTTTTTTTATCTTGATTCAGCACAAAATTTCTGGACCAATAGAACTCAGTAACTTATCTCCACATCTCTATAGGCTGTGCTAAAAATCTGTTATGTTTAAGATTAATTGTGATTGTGATAACTTGAAAATTTTATTAACATTTTCTGCGATTGCTTTAATTCGCAGCTTGATATTTTTTTTCAATACGTTTGCTATTTATTTTTATTTTTAATTAATATTTCTCTTTGCAATTTTATCTTTTCATTAATGTATCTTGCTTTAAAAAGAAAACGTATATTTTATTTAATCTAAAATGATTACGTTATAAAATAATGCGAGGCAATTATATTAACGTTATTTATACATTTCATGTTATATGGAGTAGAGATATCCATGAAATGTATCTAATTCGGAGATCTCAGACGCAAGCCACGAGCCACAAGTAGCCGACTTCTGTGAAATACAAATTTACGAGTCTGGGATCACTGATTTAATTCGACGCGTTACGAGTAGATAGTTTGATACAAGAATAAATTGCTGAACAAATTGGAACAATGATTAAATCATAATGTGGAGTAACATTTAAAGACTTATTTCTGTATTTTTAACATTAAATGTGTGAACCATATAATACTTCAATAATTAATGTAATTAACATTAACATCAATATTATTTTATTATTAAGTGCTACTTAACACATATTGTTATATGTAATATATTGCTTGCGTTTAATTACAGGCAGACGAGGATCCCCCACACGCCTTCTCGCAATGTTTTGTGTTGAAGCCAATGGGTAATTCATACTACTGTCAGCACGATATCTTTCGCCTTAACATTCATGATAGCGCATGAACGAGGAAGATCGTGCTGATTTTCGCGATGAGCGTGTGAGCAGACAGGTTGTCGAGCGACCGGATGCCCTGGAGATCGCGATTAATAAGTGAGCCACCTAATCTCATCAATAACCCTCTCGTCACGACCACATCCTACCTATCCCTATCCCTGTTCTTTCTATAGATAATATTACATTTTATATGAAGAATATCTCTCCGCTTATATCTTGGCCACGATAAAAAAAAATGAATCGAGAAACATCTGATATCACAGTTTTAAGTAATTTCGTCGCTTTTCTCTGTACAATATATATATATAGATATATATGTATACACACAGATATATATATATATATATATGTATATATGTTGTTCGAAATTTACATTTCTTAGTTACATACGTACTAGCACAACGTGCACACATAGATATCTCATTGATCGAGAGAGTTTAATTTTTGACGGCAGGTAATATCTTTGCATTACTACGCTTTGAAATGTATTGTAACATATTTTACATTTAAAATGCTGTGTATTTTTGTAATACGAAAAAAAATGTTGGCCATTAAATACAAGAATACGGAATTAATCGGACAAGTTGATTATCTATTCCACAGAGGGAAACGTAAAAACCTTGACATTTTCTTCGGTCGCGACAAAACATACAGCTCTATTATAATGTGAACGAATTATTAACAATAGTGATATGTATCAGGATAGATGGTGCTGAATAAATCTCGGGGCAGATTTTATATGTATAATATACTTTTTAATGTGATATCTCATTATATAAGTAGAACAATACACAATTAAGTACAAAGATACTCATGCTTCACTCTTTTATAGGATTACTTTAACTGCCGGCTAACGGTTTCAATTTTTCAAATATATCAGCGGCAATGTTGATATTCTACAGATTTCCACGTTTTGCTTGCTCCAATTCGATCGCTTCGAACAACGCCTGGAAATTGCCGGCGCCGAAACCCTAAAGAAGAAATGACAAATTAAATTTACGATTATTTAAATACTAGTTGATATTTCTCGAGTTTTTAGGTGTTAGTAAATTTTGTAAAGATCGTAGATGTAAAATTAGATTCTACAACCTTTTTTCAATACTTACGTTATGGTTGCGCCTCTGTATGACTTCTATGAACAGCGTCGGTCGGTCTTGCATATTTTTCGTGAATATTTGTAGAAGATATCCGTTTTCGTCGTAGTCTATTAATATCTTTAATTTCTGCAAAGCGATAACGCAATCGAATTAACAGTAAACGCGTTACAACTTGTACCAGAGTTCTAATTCACTATCAATAAAGGTACCTGTAGTATATCCAAGTCCTCCACGATTTTCGTGCCACTGGCTTCCAGGCGGTTTCTGAGCATGTCGTAATAACTATCGGGCACGTCCAGAAACTCCATCCCTCTGGCACGCAGATTCGTTATCTGCAAAAATGGAGCGTGAGAATGAATGTGCGGAGGAACTTATTGCGAGCGCGCGACATTTCCTAGAAAATATCTTAATTTAATAAATTAAAAACATCGAAACTATATGTCAATTATTATTAATTATTAAAAATCAGAATAAAAATGTTAAGAGACCATTTTGTGACCAAAAAGCTAGTTTTTTTAAAGTTGCTACTATACTGCATAGTCGTGTCTTGTAGGACACGTTACGCACAAATGCAATTAGAACACTCAATTACTTACCGCTGCAATAATGTCACTGGTATTGAGGGCAATATGTTGCACGCCGGCGCCGCCGTAGTATTCGACGAATTCCTGGATTTGGGAGCGTTTCTTCCCTGACGCGGGCTCGTTGATCGGCATCTTTACAGTCTCCTCCCAGTTCGTCATCACGATGGATCGTAGCGCGGAATATTCCGTGTGCAGCTGCGTGTCGTCGACTGACCAGAATCTATGAAACTGTAAACATTCCTCGTACCTAAGAGAGAAAAAAAAGAGAGAAATCTTCATTTAATTTAATATTCTATTTTTTAGCGTAAGAATATTTTACCTACGGCAAAAATTTTGAATGTTTATCTGTGATTCGATGAGAGTGTAACGTAAACTTTATTACGCATTTTATTCTATATACTATTTTAATATATTAATGTACTCAATTACTGTATCACTAATGAATTGTAACAAATGCTGCTTTTAATTATTATTTAAAATCGAGAGAAAAATGCACTGAATTATATATGACTTCTCATTAGCATAAACATGTTTACGTTCACACGTAAATAAATCTACATACCATTTCGCAACGGGTTCCATCTGTTTGTCGGATTGATTACCCACCACATGGTCCACGAAATTTAAATGTATTTCTGGTCTATGATAAGAGAAATATATCGATATAGTTTAAGTTTAATGTTAGTCTCCTATCCTATCGAGCTACTCGAGTATTCTTTACGTTTCTTTTGTACTCTATATATGAGAGATTAAAATTGTAGGATATTTTATAGGATATCTTGGAATTTAAAATAAAAATTATCCTTTACTTTTCTAATGTGTGAGTAAAGGATATTTTTTTTCGTCAAGGAAGAACATTAAGACATTATTATTAAATTATTGAGATATTGTTAAAATATTCCAGTTTTTTTTTTTAAAGCGAGATGATTCTACACAGTAAAAAAATTTAATGTCCCAGAAAGTCCACTCTAAATTTTGTATTAAAATAACTCATGCATTGTGTTATTTTAACACAAAATTTAGAGTGGACTTTCTGGGACATTAAATTTTTTACAGTGTAGCTTTTGTTAGTTGCTACTGTATGAGGAATCGCGCTTTTGCATACGCACAATTGTTTGAGAAGAGTATCCTCCGATGGCCTTGCAAAACCCGGCAGGAAGAAACCCTTGTACTTCATCCTATCGACAAGCGTATGGAGCGTATCGCCATACTGAAAGTGGCGTTGAATCAATTGACATCTAGAATATGACGATATCGGAGATCGTGTAGAGAAGTATCATTTTTTATACTTACAGTTTTCAGAGTGGCCATCCTCACAGTGCCATATTCGTCGCTTTCCTCCCATATGTCGCGCACTATTTCGGCGCCCCTTTTCTTGGCAATCTTTTGGCATGCATTGTTTAAAATATCAGTAAAGACAACTTGAAAATGACTTTACTATTATTTTCCGATAGGAAAAATTTTTTAACGCCATTTTTAATTATGCCTATTTTAATTCCGGAAAGGATATTTTATCTTGCAACGTGGAAATTTTACTAATAAAGGAACTTGTATTTTTTAGGCAAAGAAAAAGCATTTTCTTTGTTTCTTACCTTCACAATGGTGTCGATATCTTCAACGTTGAACGCAACATCTCGCACGCCGTCTCCATGTCGAGAAAGATGATCCGACATTTCTTCATTATCAGACTCGTACGGGGATTCGAACACGAACACTATCTATGATTACGATCCTGATGATTAGGAAACTCTATGCGTTTCGGAAGATCATATGCAAGATTTCGAAAAGAACGCTACTCTTTAAATAAACTATTAAATAATGTAAATCTATTGAAAATTTTTTCTATAACGTTACATTTTGATTTATTTTACTGTGTGTGCTTACACATTCGTGCGTGCGTTTAAAGTTACTCACTTTGTTCTGTTTCACTACATGCGCGGCTATTCGTCTGGAGCCAGTTTCCAAACCGCGATATCCAAACGGCTGGAACCCCATCCTGCATCGATAGAAACTGGCAGCCTACGAGCAATTGTGTTTTACCTTCACGTATATGTAATCTATCTCAAAATCTCGGATACTCGCGTAAAAATACACGATCTGTTCGCTGCGCACATACGTGTCTCTTGGATGCATTTTTAGATTTTATTTTGTTTCTTATATTCTATTTTCTTTATACGAGGCGTTTCTTAGTATGTAGGAAACATTATGAACACGAATTTAGGGCAGAAAATCAACAAGTTTATGTATGTACATAGTATCTTGATAAAACTGATAAAACTCAAATGCAGCTATAGATAAAGAACAGAATTATATTGAATACTACTCTCTACTTCCTCTCTATTTTCCTACGATATTGAGGAACTGACAAATTTGGAAACGTGTCGCTTCACGTAATTGCACGAATTGAAAAAAAATAAAATAAAATAAAAACGGTACTGTTTTTGAGAAGTTATATGAAAATTGTATTCTGATTTCGCTTAGTCTTAATAGCGATTTTTGAAACGGTAAATACATTGCAGTACGCGTCGCCAACGGAATGGATTCGCTGGAAAACAGGCCGTGTCCACGAAAGTTCGTCTTAAATAATAACGTAATAATGTAAAGCGTGAATATCCGTGTAAATTATATACATATCGTTTCTCGTTGCATAAAACATAACGTTGTTTAAAAAAAAAAGTGAGCGCAGCTGTTGCATAATATACATTAGAAACGTAGATAAGCTTTTATCAGCGAATAAACTAAATAAAAGTTGCGACTGAAAAAGTATGCGCAACGAAATTGTATAAATGTACAGTATATTGGCTAATAAAATCGTAACTTTTCCTTTGCTATATACATCCTGAATTTGATTACTGCATTTGCTGCATTTATGACCGATGCGCCCACGCAACGTAGTTATGGCTACATTACGATATTGTTATATCAATTCAGTAAAGCGTCTCTCTAAGTCTCATAGAATGGTTTCGCTACTAATATATTAGAGTGATTGCGATAGTCACTCCAAAAGAGAGGATTGTCAAATTAGAGAGTACTCTAATTTGAGTAAATGCGGGCACTCATAAAGTAGGAGTGAATTTTTCACTCAAATTTTTAGAATGACTATACTCTATCAGAGTGATACGATCTCATTCTAAAGCTATAGAGTAAATCACGATTCACTAAAGATTGACTGATAAATGACTTTAACAGAGTGAAATTTTTCACTCTAAATTCACTCCTATAGACACTGATCTTTTGCACTCGAAAAGAGTGCCCTTTTACTTTTTCTTAGAGTGGCGAATTACTCGAATTAAGTGCACAGACTCAATTTTTATTTTTTATTACACTTGCATTTTCTCGTTTTGAATATTTCACTTTTCGACTTTTAGAGAATATACATTTATGATTGCTGTTTATTTTCCTACGATATTTCTCACGTATTAAAAAACATTCAGTATATGAGAATTTACCTGTTTCGCATTTCCGACCCAGAATTTTATGTGATCGAAACTGATGAATTTTCCTCCAATGGGCTAAAAAATATCAATATTGCGCGTCACATTTCTAGTAGTAATTCTCTATAATTATAATCACTGTGTATTCTAAATAGTAGTAGTAATTCCATCAGGCGAGAAAACAACTTATTTTTCTCCCCAACACTTTAACAAGAAGTGATGTCTACCTGGGGTCCTTTATCGGTGTAGCTCGTCTGGAAGCAAACGCGAAGAATTTATTATTTTGATGTTGGACAAATAAAAGATCTCAGAAAAGTTTATCTTTGCGAATTATAAGTGTTGGACAATTGCACATTAGATAAGCAATCGTACTGTTCAATCAATAATCAAGTTAAATTATAAAAATGACTCTGTTACCAGATGACAGTTCTCCAACTTACCATGATGGCTTTCAAAATCAAGGAAAGCGGTAAAAAGTATCTTCTATGACGATACCGAACACTCGATTATTGTGGAGCGCACATTGAGTTCCGCTTTAAATATCGAGCCCACCGACGATCCACGGGCCTGCCGTGTCACGCTATTGGTCTACGACGGAGGCTTGTTTGCGCCACGTTCTCCATGATCGGCGGTTCATAAATCAGACCGGTGACGAAGGCAGGTTTTTTTTTTTAAGAATCCTGCTGGCTTGATTGCCGAATGCCAAGTCCATATTGACAGTACGCAACAGCGTCACTCTTAGTAAAATTGTAAACTATAAGATAATTAAAAATAGCTTTTTATTATTTAGCAATTTATTCTTGCAACGTACAGACTACAGTATCATTTTTCGTTGTAATGTAGTATTTTTATATTTAAAATAATTGTCGTAGTTAAAATATACTGAAGACTCATTTTGTTATAATTTAATAGCAAGAAAGCAAAGATTTATTTCAATTCGGCAGTTGTTAAACAGCTTGTTTTCGTTTTTGATTAGGCACAATTCAATTCGATATATATGATATATATTTATTGATTTTTCAAAAGGGAAGTATTTTTGGTATATTTTAAAAATCTATTCTATCGATTACATATATGTTATTTAATTGAAAAACATTTTTATTTTAATGCACGTTGCAAGAATTTTTATGATATATTTTCTCGCTTCTGACATCATCAATCCAAGATGGCTGCAATGAACCGGAGTCTTAATTAAATGCGTCATTAAAGCTGGGATACATTCAACGACACGCATTCGAGGTGGGCTCGCCTTACTAATTAGCATAAGGCATAAGGAAACATTTCTCCGATTAATCCTAGAGCACGTAGGTATCCCGTGCTACATATGTACAGCACATAAACAAGGTCTTTGAAGATTCCCATAGTATTACATCATAAGTTTTATTTTCATTAGAGTTTTTATTTTCTATAGGTAATTTTCTGATAATTCCAATTATTATACAAAGCGATAAGATATTTAATTAAAACATTTTTATTTTAATAACATTGCAAAAATTTTTATATATGATATATTTTCTCGTTTCTGACATCATTAATTCAAGATGGCTGCAGTGAGTGAGCTTAATTAAATGCGTCATTACAGCTGGGACACACTCAACGACACGCATTCGAGGTGGGCTCGCCTTCTTAATTAGCATAAGGCATAAGAAAACACATTTCTCCGATTAATCGTAGAGCACGTATGCCATGCCACGTGTGTGACAACATATAAGCAAGGTCTCTGAAGGTGACAATCCTATTGCATCATATTACTTCCATTTACAGTTATTTTCTATATATATATATATATATATATATATATATATATATATATATATATATATATATATATATATATACACATGATTCCGGTAATTTTCTGATAACTCCGATTATTACACAAAGCGAGATTATTTTAAAAATATTTGCGATTTTTCAAATTGCAGTAAAGAAACGTGGAAAGAATTGAGAAATATAAATGCTATGGTAAAGTCGAATAAATAAAAACGATTAAAAAAGGTTTTCTTCCTAAAAAAAAAGCATTTATATAAAAATCGCAATATATATAGGGCGCATAATGCATTATTCATTTTTGTTGTTTACCAAATAAACAAGAATAAATGATGCATTATGCGCATCATGCGTGAAACGGAATTCACTCGTAAAGAGCGATTGATGGTACGATAAAATGCCCTTTTTCGATTTTTCTATATCTCTCTCATTCGCTTCAATGAAATCGAATAACATCGAATATTTTATTTGTCACCTTCGGCATATTAAAAGTTTTTCGCATAAACATCTCACTTTCCGCAGCACGTAGCAAACATATTTATGTCGCCTGGTGTTAGAATGCAGAATTTTCTGCGTACACACCCTCTAATGCATTTATGCATTTATACGTAATATTAGATTGGAGCATACTTTTTTGTTGTTTACGTTAAACGCTTCGATGATGCAGTAGCTATTAGCTATGTGCTATGTGATAAATACAGTGCCTGCCTCTGTTATTATTAATTTAAACTTCATCCATTTATCAGAAGCATAGTAGCATTCAATCGATTGTCACTTCGCGATATATAATTATTTAAATTAATTTTCAACAATTATATAATTAGACATTATATTATACAATAATTATAATTTATATAATTAAATAAATAATTTTAATTAATATTATTATACAAAAAATCATAGGACGCACCGAAAAACAAGATCAAGAAAGTATTTAAAGAATGATAATTTGCTTTATTAGATCTCAAACAAAACACATGGACTATCGGATACAGAGAAAGTCATTAGAAAATTCAGACAATGACATAACATGATTCAACTCTGCTCGCCAAAAATATCGTCGGTGCAATATATTAGCATAAATTAATCGCAATATAAATATTTGGAAATATTACATATCGTTGTAATGAAAAACTTGTCTCGCGGAAGATTCCTGCGCGAGATCATCGACATTTTTATGTAAATCTTGCGAGACAAAAACGGATTCAACACCGATGACGGGTAACGTTGCGCATAAAATGTCGCATAAAATATTTTTTTACATTAAAATTGACAATGTCGAGCAGGTGATTTTTGCAATATTATTATCGTCTCTATTTTTCCCCTACAAAAGCAATTCGGACGACTAGAAATACTGGATGTAGCGCGTTCGCGGAATACTGATTTCCGTCTTTCTTTTTCGGAGAATATATACCCTTAACTATCCTCTGAAACTGAGTGTCTGATTCGCGCTGATTAAAATGCAAATAAGTTACTAACGGCTCGTTATGTACATGTACAATAAATCGACTCTATACAGGATGTCCGAGAATCAATGAAGATACAGTGTACCTCACATTTGGAGTCAACAATTTTTTTTCAGATATTAATATTCTACATAGTAACTCTCTAGTAACTCTTAAATAATAGACAGAGCAAGTATTTTTATAATAATTATATAGACGGCGAATTGTGTAATAAGTGTAATTAATCAAATAAAAATATTATTGACGTAAAACTCGCTTCAAAAATTAAATACAATGTTACATTACTTATCTTCTCTTTCGAAGCCTGATTCCTGAAAGACTTCTCATTTCTAATGGCCTATAAATCAGAATCTACTGAGATATGTCTCATGATATACTGATAGATCAAAATTCTAAAAACTGTCTCCAAGTTTTAAGAACAATAATGCTATCTACTTTCCGTCGATTCTAAGACATGTTATATACAATAACATATATAATACAAATAACATTTGCTATGATAACAATTTGCACTATCGATGAAACGGTAAAGTATACAAATTGGTTGGTCGACGATCCGTTATCGTAAAAAATGTTTCGACCGGTATTACACGATAAGAATGCATGGGTACACCACAGTGGTATATAAAAGCTCTTTTTGATCGCAGCCAATTCTCCTGGAATTACGCTCGGTATGTTGGAAAATCACAGATTACAAAAATACGCCGTAGAAAAGCCGTATATCTTCCGTTGTTAAAATTATCCCGTCAAAATAACGTACGATTCTCCTCTCTTGTACTGGATATGATGATCTCTCTTGCCGAGAGCAAACAAGCGAAATTGTGAACGTATGCATTATCCTCTTTTTTTTCTGGCAAAAAAAAAGAAAAAGAAGTAACGCGCAGTTCTGGATTTACAGTAACACGATTCCGTGATCTCTTTCCAATCGACGCTTTGCTTTGAGAGCCACGATCCCCATCAGATCCGCTGGGGTAGGAAGCGCTGCAAAAGTACCTGGTGCCACCGCTTGCTGGTAGAAAACTTCTACTCCTCCGCTCTGGTTACCGTAAACTACCGTGTCTTCCGTTCTGCTCAATCAAAATATTCTTTTATGTCAGGATCTTTCGGCAAATTCGATTCCTGTCGTAAACGTCTCAACATATTCGCTCGCCATAATCCACATAATGTTATAAGTATTTCTAAATTTCCGGCAAATATTGTAACTTGTAACTTAACAAAATAAAGCGTTACACAAAGACATCGTAATTAACATGATTTTAATCATCTATTAGAAAATGTTTGTCTTACAAGGACAAAACTAAAACTGATTCGCGAAAAAAAAGTTTTACGTAATATAAATTAGATATAAAATAAAAAACAGTGAAACTTTTTTTAGTTTATAAAGAATGAAGAGTTTCGTAATTACCTGACGATAATGTCTGTCAAACTTCTGCCTTGCGTAAATCTGTCGTGAAGGCAGGATACGATGTCCAGCTCGGTAACGCCCCAAAGTCCGGAACGCTGCACTGTGTCCCACTGCGGATCCACATTCAGAATACTGTACAACTCTTTATTTTCCGTGGATGGCATTGGTTCTAGGCACTGCTGCAGTCGCGATTCGAGCTTACCCAACGTACTCACACAGGTATGCCACTATACGAAACAAATCATTTATTATGACTGTTATCCGCGTCTTTACAGAAATAACATTTGAGAATATTTCGGGCAATTATTCCATAATCTTTTAATTATTGTATCAATTTTTCTCTTAAAAATTGGCACTATTATATTATTATTCAAAAATAATCCTTCGTAATTTTCATCGTAATTTTTTAAACATTTAAATCCAATAAATTCCAGAACATATGAATTTTTCACACTTACCAGAGCATGTATCAAATCCGGATTGTTCGCGGTGCCGTTTTCCATCAGCAACACCAGCACCATATTCTGATAGCCGCAGAGAAAGAGCTCGGTCTTCACGAGACAGGCGGCGGGCTCATCCTTGTTGACCCAGTCTTCCTCCAGCTCATCCTCACCATCGCTCGCTTCCTTCTCGACGGACTCCAGTTTTTGCCGGATCAGCTGATTCGTCGTTGTCGTCGTCGCGGTGACTGTCGCACCACCGGAAAATCCGGACAAATCGCGGAATTCGCTCGGCGTGGTCTCGCGACTGCAGAAGCCGCTGGTTCGCTCGTCAGCCAGCAGACTCAGCTTCGACATCAGCGGCGTCAACTGTAAACCGTCCAGCTTCCGTCTCTGCGGAAACTCAAACGAGCTTCCAGCACCACCGCACTCCGACGTCGATTTCCGCCGATCGTCGCCGTTGGACACTTCAGCGACGACGTTAAGCGGCTTCAGCGGCAGACTCATCGATCTCTTGTACGTCTCTTGCTTGCTCTTGTCATACCCAGGTTTGGCGCATTCTGAAGGTTTATATTTAAAACAAATGTTTGAAACATGTTTCGAACACTAGAACATTCACGACACTACTATTGTTGTTACTATTTTTACTGCTATTACTCCTCTCTTTAGCAACGTTGGAAATGCACTCTACTTTTTATGTTAAAAAAAATTTTTTTTTAGATTTTTAGCTCATTTAAATAACGTACCTTCGCGATCATCCTTCGTGATTGAGTTCCGGCTGCTGTTTATCGGTAATTTCGCGCTCGTCAGGTCGCTTGGCAGGCTTTTCGATTGTAGATTGTCGTCATCGCTACGACGCTCGTGAACGCCGTCGTTATCGCGCAGCTCCTCGCAGTGCGAGGCGATGTATTGCTCATACAAAGATTGCGAAACTGGTAGACCATCATATCGGAAGACGGGATAACAGGGATCAACGATAGTACGCGAATGCCGCATGTTACTTCTGGTGAGTTTCCGCCGGGGTGAATTCGGATCGTCCGGCGAGACTTCATTTAATTTGCATAGTCTGTTAATAGAATATAAATATTAAAATAAAATAGTTTTATAGAACATTCGTTTTATAGAAATTAAGTTCGTCTGCATTATACAATGGGTTTGATTCCATTATTTTTTAAAACGCAATTACCGACTCAATAATCATACGTATTCAGTAATCGGGTAGCTATAGCATTAATTCAATTACATTTTGTCTAGTTCCAGTTGACGAGCCCTGGGAATACCGTTCAAACGTGGCTTGATTGATGACGTCAAGTCCGATAGGCTCATGCTCTTCCTGTCGGGATCTTTCCTCTTTATCAGTTTCTTCTTCGAAGTAGCATTTCTCAGCTTGTTCAGGCGTTTACATCTATTATATGTAATCAAAATTCGATTATTTTGCAAGCTGGACAATTATATGTCACCAAGCTTACTTCGGGATGAAAGTTTCGAAAACGGTCCACCTCCGATTTCAATGAAACTTTGTAAAAGTAACTTCGAAGTGCATAATCTTAAGTTTCACAGAATTTCTAAAAATTACTTTAAAAATAAACATGTACCTGAGCGCTTCTTTAACGACGTCGGGAATGTCGTCGTCATCACTTTTCGACGAGCTTCTAAGTCCCTCGTTTTCACCGCCGCTCTCAGACGAGCAGATGAGCATGGCGTTCCCGTGTAACACCCGGTCCACGTCCTTCAACGGTGTCGCGCAGACACTGGGCGTGAGCGGATTGGCAGTGACACCACCCTTGGGACGTTCTGGCTTGATTTCTTGCTTGCGTCTGATCGGTGACTCGTGTTTGACCGCAAGCGGCACGGACGACACATATTGAGCCGGCGCCGGCGGGTAATTCGTCGAGTCCAGTTCACCTTCCTCGGGAACCGTGAAAATCTTCGATGTATCCCGCTTCATGCCGGACGTAATGGGTGGTTCCTTGACGCCGGTCTTAGATACGGTCTGAAAGTTCATCGAATTGAACGCAAGGCGATCTACAAGTGGTCGGTTATTATAACTTTTATTGAAAAGTCAGGATATCTAATTAGATTTTATATATTTATATTGTGTCATCGCGTCCTACACCTACCTTCCTCTGTAATATTTTCTTGGTCACGGTATCTAGACACGAATTGTAGTACCGCTCGTTATTCGCTTCTTGCATCAATTTTGCGAATTGCTTCCGCTCTATGTACACTTGTAACAATTGAACACCGATCGGCAAGTGAAATTCCGTGGGTATCCTTTCCGCAGGAGCCTTCAAATTCAATGCATTATGAATTTCTTATCAACAGAAGCGATCGATTTCGCTAAAAGCCAGTACGCGTCATTCTATTCGATCAGCTACATTTACATTTAATTTTCAAGTCTAATCAAAGAAATACCTTTATCCTGTAAGGATCCGTTATGACTATTTGTTTCGTTAGATCTGCTCCCAGCTGCGTTGAGACTATCCTGAAAGAAAGAAGATTGATAAATTAGGTGATCTTAAAAAGACCAAAGTAACTAACAGCAATTAATAACATCAGAATATATAATTAGTGTTAATGTTTGAAAAAATATTGGAACGCGATATTGAAGCAACAATATGATTTTACTTATGGATGTCTGTTTCGTACTTGTTATTGTAAAATAACGCTCCGCCCAAAATGCCATTTATCTCTTGACAATGCTGTAACACTTGCATTCCTTCCAGGAATATGTTGCTGGCACTCTACATTAAAAGAAACACACTTTTATTGCGAGAGAGGAAATATATAAAATCGTATAAATTTATAATTGTTTTGATATTTGTATCTATATTCGGCATTTTTCTATCTCGCAGCATTTTGCTTTTGTACTTAGTATTATCCGTACTAACCTTTGGAAGCTTAATAACAGGAATGTTGGAAAATAGATTGGCACTATGTTGAAGAATTGGCAGATAGGTCTCAAACATCTGATACAATTTCTCGGTGAATCTATTACGATCGTTATTGAGGGATTCCAGTATCTGGACGAGGTCGCAGTGAAAGAATTTCAACAACGATTCCAGAGTGTCGGCGCGTCTCTCGAGTATCCAGTCGTGTATGTTTCTATCAGTCCCCACTGCCTAACAAAATTAAGCAACGTAATTTACGATTAAACTTACGATTAATCTCCTAAATGGCTATTGAGTTGTGAACCACAACGAACATACATATTAACTCTTTGTAAATATTGCGACGATTGAATGGTGTCACCAGATAACGTCTCTATCAATATCGAACAATACAAAACGCAATAATATATGTAAAGAAAACATCATGCGACGTGTGTACTCCATATTTCTTGGAGGAGTTTTGAGAAAAGTCAGGCTACTTTGAAGCTTAATACTGATATTGATATTCTTGTTTTTGATATTAATATTACTTAGTAGCTATTATTATTACTTACTTAAAAGCTAATATTACTATTTAGTGATTAACATTTATTTAGAGTACATAACTATATTATAACCAATCAATTACAATAATGTTATATTATAGATTATCTGTTTGTATATACAGCTCTCAAGTTACATCTTATCTAAAATCGTATCACACCCACTGACACTGGTCCAGTGGAAAAACTCTAGGCACCAGTCATTATGAATGGCTGTGATCAATCGCAAACGTGGTCAAAATCGGACCTCTACCGTATCACACAATAGCAATTGAATGTTCCGCAGTGAAATGCACTTACCAATACATATTGCCCGAACTTTTTTAACACAAACTTTCCGCCTTGCAACGTGATAGAGCGTGGCGCTGAAAACGACGTTGTCAGGAAGTGATGCACTCCCATTAACTGTCCCGCCAGAGCCAGTCTCTGCGTAAGAGATACCCAAGCCGGATGAAAGTACATAACTGCTTCGGCAGGGTCATCCTCCTCTTTACAACACTTTGCAGTGTCGTAAACGAATACTATCATCATCTCTCTGAAAACGAAGGTTTTGTTCTGAATTCTAGGACAAACTTATCTTATTGTAGTTTTAATCGAATATAAGCCTAGGCCTAGGTTTGGATACCAAAACAATTATAAATTATAAAGCTAAGCTTATTTGTAGGATATATTGAAACAAAACAGCAAGCTTGTAGACGTGATAAACCATATTACGTAACATTCGCGGGGAGCCTAAATTTACTTTTTGTTTCCAGTTACAAGATTACACACAGCTTACCCAGATCTGATCTGTTTAAATATATTGACAATAATTGCGAAGGTATCTTAAAGTATTTCATTGTAGAAAATTGCACCGGGCAATGCAGAGAACACGTTCCGCAGAGTGTTTCAGTTTTGGTGCATGACTGAATCATTCCCGAGCGAATAATCGACCGATTAGGCGGTCCCAGTAACCGATACGGCATCGAGGCGAGATAAGATAAAATTACAAGTCGCATATGTCAATTGTAGCTCGTCAGTACTCCGCAGAGCAGAGCGGCAGCCTATCAAAGCAACCTTGGAGAGGCACACGCTCTACGGGAGATCGCGCGTCGAGACAATTTTGTGGGATTTGAACGCTTAAAAGAAACTCCGCCTTCTCTTTCACGAGTCTCGAGGAACCTGCAGAACGTCGTCGTTGCGCAGTTGCGTGCGGTCGCAAGGACAGGGAAAGAGGGAAATAGTAAACAGAGCATCACGTCGTCGCGTGCCCGCATTGCCCGCAATCGCGAGTGTGCGTGCCCGTGCGTATTCTAATGAGATAAGGCGGCACGATTACGCGCGAGCATACTTCGCCATGGTGATGGTTGATTAATCGTAGTCAATCGTCGTCCCGGTGCAGCGGGCGATCTGTCAACCGGTCTCCTCGCTGTCGAGTGCTGTCGAGGCCCGCTCTCGTTCTCCCTGACGTACGCTCGTTCTGTCAACGGGAAACGACGTTTCCACACTCGGCACCGTTCCACCTGCTACTAATTGCTAATACGATCCCGGGCGCTCGGCCGCAGTCCGGTGAAAACGAGACCCCGTAGACCCCGTGGTGTCTGGCCGCGTCGTCGACCGGCGAGAAACGTCGCGTGCCATCGCGTTCTCTTCCTTAACCGTAGATCGTGGACGATCGCACCGCGTGAAGCCGCTCCTCCCGCGCCGCCATACCGATATTGATCTCCCTTAGTGGTTTGTGTGCGTGCACAAATATAGCGGTAGCTCTGTGTCCGCGCAATTCTTTTCAGTCTTTTCTCACGTTTCTTTCCCTCATATGCAGTGTACATACATACACGAGGCATGCATAAATGTTCTATGATGTTTCGCGCGTAACAATTTTATAATAAAAAAAGAAAAGAGACTATAATTTTATTAACGTTACTCTGCTACCTACACGCGCACGCGTGTTTCAAAATAATAATAATAAAAAATTATACATAATCTTGGTGAAAAAATGAGATTCTATATATTATTTATCAATATTTACCTGCAATAATTGTAGTCATCAACATTGTCATTACAAAAGTATCTTCTGTGGGGTGATCTTATGGTTTCTCATCATAATCCCAGGCAGCCAAGTTATCTGTTACAAATTTTGTCGGTAGAAAGACTATTGCATATTTTTTTTATATTAATAATTGGTTCTGATACAGAGTCTGCTAACATAATAATCGGATGAACGGTTCCTGCAGCCTGTGTTCGATTTCTGCTACCAATCTGCTGTTTGATTACGTTTTATTTAGCAGACTTCATTGGCAGAACATAAGTTGAATGCGAACGCAGATGATGTCGAGTTTGCTAAAACATGTTTTATCAAATCTGCAATCTGCCGATATACTGCTATCATTTTGATTACTGGAATATATCGGCTAATTTTATATATCATGACATGTCAAATATATCATTGTTCGATCATTTGATATATATCTGTACAGTTTATGTTTAGATTATACTTTTTTCTGTCGCGTTTTGCTGAAACTGCCTTGATCTCCGGTTACCTAACAGAAATGCGGTCCTTATCATGGTTGATCTTCAATTTTTAATTACGTTATTTACGCTTTGAAGAAACTTTTTCGGCTACCTTTATACGTCTGATGTTCGTGTTGATGCTAATTTGGGAGATTCCATGAATATCTGCGCAAAAGTACTCTGCGAAAGATATGTTCGGAACGTTCGGAAGAATACCGAGCGTCCTTTAAACAAAGGACTTCGTCATCGACAACCACGTCAGACAATCGATTAGGGTGACTTCGATTGACTTCCGATTAATCGATGATTAAATTATAAAATAATATCTATCTACAATATCTAATAATAAAATTAGTTATTTTGTCAACGTGGATAGAATTATTAATTTTTTGTCGTTTTAAAAAGAAAGATTAGATCAGGAGCAACGAATTACATAGCTAGATCTGCATTATGCAATATATGCATTTTGTTAACGTGGATAAAATCATTAACTTTTTTTTATCACTTTTAAAAAGAAAGATTAGATCAGAGGCAATGTATTATTTTTCTAGAAACTCTGCTTCAAGTAATTCTACTGGTTGCATTAATTACCAATCAACTTAATAAGAACAATAGATTTCAAAGTTCATATATATAATTAATAAAAATCGTCAGTAATATCCACTAATTTTCACAATCAAAGTATGAGGCAGAAGCTATAATTTTTAAATATACAGATACTTAAAATTATCTCTCTCATATTTTTGCTATAATTATATATATATTTGCCTTGCGCAAGGAAATATCTGTGGCTCGCTCTATATTCGTCCAACAAACGCAGAATCAAAGTGTGCTTTGATCCATTACACATTTTTGGGAGCTTTCCAGCAACCGACACAAGTCGACACAAGTGTCGGTCTTTGTTACTCATTGCCAAAAAAGAAAGATAGAACGACGTTTATGTTGACTTGTGTCGCCTGCTGGAAAGCTCCCGTTATTAGTAATACAGCTAAAATATAAACGATAGTTTCCTTTTCATTATCGTTTCATTTAAACAAACTCCTCTGTACTTTTCACTGGCTTTTTATTTTCTCCTTGTTTGGAAATCAAAGAATTCTACAATTGCCTTTCTTTTCCAGATAAACTTTCCTTTTTTTTTCATATCTGTGTGTAGTTGTGTGGTGTTGCGTATATATACATAAGCAGCCAACGCTGCCCGTCCCTTACAATCTAAACGCCTAAATGTGAATCGTCGATTATAAACAATTTCATAGAAAATTTATTTATGTGATTAAAACAACGCATAAGTAAATAGAATCGTAATCGCTAGCTTGTGTGAGCACGAGACGATAAACGAATTTGTACAATTTATTATGCGTGTAATCCTAAAAAATAGTCTTACGGCTATACGATGACACAACTGCTTTCCTTTGCTTTCCCTTTCTTTCACGTCGGATACATTATAAAGAAATAGTAAAGTGGAGTAGCATTTTTTTTTCGACCGTCTCAAGTGTACTCGTCAGATAGCCGATCGTTTCTCCTTTTTCACGCGACTCGGACCATCGGACGTGATATCACGGTCGCATATTGTATATACATACATAAATAATAGCGTAACATGATGAATGGCGCATGAATTCTGAACCACAACTTACAACTATTGCATGAACTCGAAGTAAACGTGGCGATTTTACGCACGAAATTATCTCTACCTGGAATCCTATATAAATATATATACGTATGCATGTATATACATATGTATATATATTTACATTTATTATTACACATACGTATTTTCCTGTGTACAGGAAAAAAGATTCTCAATATACAAAAAATAAACTTGCAGGTTTTTGTCGATATATATCGTAACGCGTAGATTTAAACCTTCACAATCCTGAATTTCACCTATTCAAGCTCATATTTTTTGTTAACTTATGTCGGTGTTAGATACTCTGTCTTCACATTTCTTTTAAAGGCTGATACAATTCATTCGTTGCATAGGAAATGATATATCTCCGCGCGAGAACTCAATATTAAAATGATAAATAATTAAATAAGACCAATCTCTTAGAGACGACTTAAAGTGAACTCGCGCATTACAATTTTACCTCATTGTAGTATTGCTTCCGGAGATGAGATAACTTCGTGACTCAAGGAGAGTCATCATTTACACATCACTTTATATGCTCACAATGGGCATCGCGTCGTTGCAAATTTGCGCCATTTCCTTCTTTCCAATCGAATCTTCCATTTCTTTTCCGTAAAAAATACACAGGCAATGTTAGAACGCGAGAAAGAGGCAAATCTGCATTTCGTACGGTTTTGCGGACGCGGTTTCATAATAACGTTGTTCGCGAGTACCAACTACAGTATGGAACTTATTTAAACATTTTCGTGCACATGCGCATGAGACGTAATACAAAACTTTCACTAAACGTTACTTGAACTCTGAAGGGAATCACTTTCGTAAAAGGAGGTTCTTTCACTTGAAGTGTTGCAGGAAGTGTAAAGAGGGTTTAAAGAGCGATTGAAAATGATGCATTGTCATAACTGTAAAGAGTTAAATTGGACGGCTAGTGAGCGTGTTAAAAGAACAAAACGACCTTGTGGTCTGTCAAACCTTCCCCATTTCCACATGTCCAAAAAAGATAACGAATAAAAGGAGGCTTTCAGTAATGAACAGAAAGATAACTATGTTACATAATTATATATTATACTTCAATAACGCAATGGTTAAAAAAGTAAACGTTGTTGAAAAAAACGTGAATTTTGCTATATGGCTTATTTTTTCTTTTTCACGCAATAATAGACGGCAAAACGAAGGTATATCTTCGTAGATAAAAATCAACTTATGCGACACGGCATAAGCGGTAAGTTCTGGTCTAAAATTCACACTTCGTACAGCACAACTGGAACTGAGAACTCAGTAAATTGCAGTGAGGGAGGTGAGAGGGGGAGAGGAAAATGTTCACACAACTATAATAAATAGCGGAAACCGGTGCCTTCTCTACTTTTACAACCTTAAATCTATTCCGAGAGTTTCAGTTTTTTTTTCTACATACTGTACTGGCACAAACTGTTCCGTTTTCTGTTTTCCGTAAAACGCACTGCACTAAATTGATTCATGTGCACTTCCACTTCGATTCGATTCGGTTCCACATACGGCTACATCGGGTTTTTTTTTTTTTTTTGATTGAATTACTTCCCTTCCGAGAACTTCTCCCTTAGACTTTTAATCTTGTGAACGAAGTACGTCTCCAGGGATTCGGCGCATTTGAAAAATGGCGATTCCTTCGGGTTGTAATACCGACAATTGTCGAATATTTTTGTCATGTCGCCGATGAACTCGCTCAGTTTCTTATAGGACCGGTCATTTATCCTTAATTCAATAGTCTGCAAGTCTAAAACAATGAAATGCAAGTATAATTAGATCAGATATATAAACAATTATATTGTAATTTGAAAAAATGTACATATATATCACGCTCAAAGAAAGAGTTCTGCTTTCATAATCAAAATGATTTATCTGAGAGAAAAATAGATTACTAAAATGATGATAATCATGATACTTACCCATTGGTTCTTTTATCACTTTGTAATAATCTGGCGCTTCATTAGGGTCTACTGGTTCCATAAACGGCCATGCACTTTTATGAGCCTATAATAAACAATTCGCATATTTTGGATATCGTGTGTCTTTATCTCTTTGAATAGAATGTTCAAACTTTAACCGAATAAAGTATTTTCTTATTTTAATATATCGGATAAAATATTACTTTTAGCTCTTCATCTTTATTTTATTTTGATAAATAATAAAAGAGAAGGAATCATAAATAATAAAGAAACTTATTTTAAATGGCAATTTCTAGATATAACTAATTATTTTAGAACCTTTATCAGAGACATTTTCTGCTAGAGACGAAAGAATTAATTTATAAGAATCATCGATATAGTCTAATGAAGATGTTATACCTGTATTTGTTTAATTAATTTCTTTAACAGATCGAGGTCTTTTGCATTGAGGTTCTTCATATTAGCAAAGTTGACAGAAGAATTGCGTTGGCAATTTGGACAGACATATTCATCAATATTGTCGGCCTCTGATTGAAGAATACCAACACATCGGCCATGGAACCAATCTTGGCATTTGTCGCAGCATATGTAAAATCTTTAAAAAAAAATTAACGCATTACTCTAAATGCTCACCATATAATAAAAAAATATAATTATAATTGAAAATATAAAATTGAAAATTAATCATGTAATTATACATAACTTTATGTAGCATTGTACATATATTAAAAACACACATTAACACATACACATGCATAAATGTACTATACTTTTTTTTACTAGATATTTCTATTATTAACACAATTTTTTATCAGATACATAATCCACTTACTGAGATTCGTCATAAGGCTGTTTACATAGGCAATACAATTCTTGTGTATCTCTCGCGTGTCTGCATTCTGTACAAACAAATTCTGACAGAGACTTGCTCATTTCTTCCGTTATGCCCACGCAGTCACCGTGGAACCAATTATTGCATAAGTCACATCCCACATAAAACCTTTAAAGAAAGATTGGTATTTGTACAACTTTATCAACATCTTATAATTGGCATTAAGGTTTAAAGTCTCTTTTTAAATTTGAATATAATATAATTAACTAAAAAATATTGTATGATACTATGTAGATTCTCTACTTCACTGATCGCGAATCTACCAGCGGTATCGCACAAATAAAACAGAAAATCTCACAAGACTGTATTTTTTGATTAAAGTAAAACGTGATACAATCTTAAAACGTAACTTCAAAAAAATACATTGATAAAAATTCGATCAGGCCTCGTATGGTTTTGAACTCTTACTTGGTTTCGTCGTAAGGAGTTCTGCATAAACAATATAGTTTCTCTTTCTTGATGCGAGACGCGGCCGTCGAACCTCCAGGAGGCGTTGTACTGTTACCATGGCCCTTATGCTTTTTCGGCCTGCTACCACCACTTCGACTGGACGGGCTAACCTGTTGTGCCACTTGAGCATTTGCCTTCCGCTTCGCGCTGCCAACTTTTACCTCGTCTTGTTTGTGTCTCTCTGCTTTCGTCCTGGTGGCGAGTTCCGCTGATAGGTCCTTCTGCAAGGATATTTATTGAGAATATTTTACCAGAATTATTTTACAAAAATCCTGACAGTTACAATTCCGAACGTAATTCGATGTAATTCAAGATCTCATCTCCAAATCATTTTAAGTAAAATTGCAATTCTATGTATGGGACATAAGGTTTAAAGCTCTCAATTCAAAATTTGGTAGTAAAGTATTTTTTTCTTTTTTTTTTGTTTTAATTATGGCCGCATTCGACAGAGAAAGCTGCTTTGCAACTGTTGTGAAATTCGTAAATTGGTGTATACTCTTAGCTTCGGCCAAAATTAAAAGCATACACCAATCAGATTCACATACAAACAGTTGCAAAGCAGTTTTACCCGCTGAACGCAGCCATGTGCCCACATTATTGAGCTAAGCAATATTGCGAGTATTTCGATATTGTATAATTCGATTTGCAATATCCTAAAAGTGATGTTTCGCTAAAGGATGTTACAAAATGAAGTTACAAATTTCATTGGACAATGTCGCAAGTTAAACTAAACAAATATTTCAGCCCATACAACAGAAACAAAATATGATTGGCTCCAAGTTCAATTCGACAATAGGCCCTTCTTTTTAACTAAACTTCTTGCACGGTTTATCTTTCCTCTTTTTCTTTTTACGTTCGAGAGAAAAAGAGAAAAGATGAACTGTGCAAGAAGTTCAGCTAAATAGAACAGACCTATTGTGAATACTAGGTCATTATTATGTTACATAAAGTTACATAAGATATTTATTCATCTGCTATATTATTTGTAATTACCTGTATATCGATTTGAAGCTCTTTCTCGAGTAAAGCTCTCTTTTTAAGAATATCTTTTTTAAGAAGTTCCTTGTGCCGGAACAATAAAACCTGCATTCGAGAATACACTTGCTGTTTTCTCCGCTGCTCTTGGGTGTCTTTCAATTTTGCGGAGCGGTTCTTAGGTGGTGACTCGTTATCTAATGTCTCCGACAGTTTCGGCATTCTAGAAGTAGTTTTAACATTATTTCAAAATATAGCATATTTTAAGTGCCGCATTGTTAAGATGACCACTGAAGTAATGAACTACTTATAACATAGAACTTTATTTATTAATATAATGTAATTATCATAAACATATCTTTTTATTATCGCCACAGCGTATACAGTTTATCTTAACAGTTTTCAATTTGGTTAAAAAAGAATACAATTGTTCAAAGTTCTCCTAGTTGATTAAAAAAATTTGGTCATATATTATTTCAAACAATATATCTGCTTGTAATTTATTACAAGTAGATAGATAATACAATCACATAGATAATAATCTTTCTAAACGTTGCTTGAAATCTTTCTTTGAAGAAAAGGTATTGAGCAAAAATGACGACGATAAAAATAGTTATAAAAATATAAAAAAAAGTGTAAATAAAAATATGACAGTAACGATACGTCTATTTCGATATGTCATCTTCGCTGGTAAAAGCTGAATACAGAAGAGACGAACTATGGGTTAAAGAGATATCTTTGATAGATTTGAGATATTTTGTATGTTAGTAAGCTTAATACACACTTTAAATCTTTATTTCCAAAATCCTACTCTGACTTTCCCCTAATTTTTATGATACAAATTGACTTCGACACCAATACAAACATCGATAAAGAGGAATTAAATACAAATATAAATTATTTATCTACAAGTTTTCTGTATTTCAAAAAATATTACAAAAAATGTGCAAATTAGCCCTTCGTGTGTAACGTCGGGTCACTCGTGCCCTGGCGAAAGTGACTGTCCCCTGTAGCTCGAAGGGAGGGGGGGAGGGCGGGACCAAACTATACTGAAAAAAATTGTATACTACTAAGCTACTAGCTCCCCAAGCGCCGACGGTCTAGTGCGTAAACAGCCGTTGTGAGAGCCAGACGAAATTTTGAAAGTGCACGAGTGACCCGACATTACACGTTACGTTGATTAAAAATAGCAGGTGAGTAAAATGTTTATTTTAATTTGGATGTTTTTTTTACTAAAAATTCATGTTCTTTCATTGGGAATTGATAGATTAATCTTAGTTATCGATAAATAATATGTTTTGACTGTGCACAATAATTTAGCCTCGATATAATTTTTTCATATTTTTGCACTTTTTTATAATTTTGTAATAAATAATTGTGATTGATTACATTTTCATGAATAAAATTGATTAAAAATGAATAAAATGTGTATTTTACTGTAATTTGTACCTATTTACTTTCAAAAAACGTGATTTTGATGCTCAAAACTTAAGCATCCCATTAATTTATACATACTTCTAATATTTTTTTCTTTAAAGTACTATTCTTAAACTTTAATTTCTTTTTATTTTTTTTAAATATATTAATTTTTGCCAAAGTTACGATTTTTTGAAAAAAATGGTCCATTCTTCACGTTTTTATTTGTTTATATAAATATATTGTTTAAACAAATGAAAAAATCGGCAATATAGCGATTGATCCTTAAAGTAGGATAGTTAATAAGGTAACATGAATTTTTTCAGATTTTTTTAGAACATTTTAAAGTATTTTTTAGGCGTCGGACACGACGAGTGACCCGACGTTACCCATTACAAGTGCCGAAAAAGACGTTACACACGAAGGGTTAGGAATTTGCACATTGCTTCATCAACATTTTATTCCGCTCACAAAGCTCCTCTTATGAGGAAGCTTGTATTTTATTTGTTGTATAATTATTAATATTTATCAGTTTGGCTTCCTCACAGAGGAAGCTTTATGAGCGAAATAAAGTGTTGATGAAGTAATATACAATTCCTAATTTGCACACTTAAAAATAGTGAGGAAGCAATGTGCAAATTCCTAATTTGCATATTTTTTTTTATTTTTATATAACTTTCTTATTCTTCAGTCTTTTTTCTATCTCTATTTCATATATAATTCTTTAAGATTTGGTTGATTAGTTCTTGAGTCACAAACATTTGACATTTCGGGAAATCCGTACATACATAAAACTGGGTCTAATTAACCAAATTTTAAAGAATTATATATGAAATAAGGATAAAAAAGACCGAAGAAGATAATAGAATTAGAAACAGCCCGATATCTCAAAATTTGCAGTTATAACCACAGACATTTCTTAAAAAATTATGGACCTTTTATCGCGTATAAAGCTCGGTCTAATCAACCAAATCTTAAAGAATTATATATGAAATAGAGAGAAAAGACTGTAGAATATAATAGAATTAGAAATAGCGATATTTCAAAATTTTCGGAAGTTATAGCTATCACAGCCATTTCTCAAAAAATTCTTAAGCAGAAATTGATAGACCCCTTTACCAATCCTCGCCAAATTCAATACCAACCTACCTTTAATGATACTCTATCCATAAAAAAAAGATTCAGCTCGATATCTTAAAATTTGCGGAAATTAGAGCAATCACATAGATTTTTTTAAACAGAAATCGGTAACCCCTTTATTATTAGCAATTTTCTAATTCTATTACATCTTTTAATTTCTTTTGCTACCCCCATTTCATATATAATTCTTTAAGATTTGGTTGACTAAATCTTGAGTTGTAGATAAATCCTTACATACATATACACACACACACACACACATACATTTTTTTAAAATGTGATTTTCCGATGTTTTATAGCGAATTCGGGCGCTTGCACTAGTGCACACTGAGTGCGCACTAAGGCTTGTTCTTAATCAATTGTTATTATTTACAGATCATCTTAAATACTTCTTAGTCTGTAAAATGATTTGTACAGCATCCATATAGATATTACAGATTGTTTTATTGGCTAAAAAGTTTTTAAATGTGTATTTAAATGACTTTAAATATAAGAATAGATTATAAACAAGCCTTAGTGCGCACTCAGTGTGCACTAGTGCAAGCGCCCGAATTCGCTATTAGAACATTCTGAACACATTGGACGCATTCAGCAGACCAAGCCGCTGAGTAGCAGTCGAACGTGATTGGCTCTTACTTTTAGAACCAACCAATCAACGCAGAGTGTTGATAAGACGAACTCAACAGTTATGTTTGCTGAACGCGACCATTGGCATCGAAAACTAATAGCGAATTCGGGCGCTTGCACTAGTGCACACTGAGTGCGCACTATAAAGCTTGTTTATAATCTATTCTTATATTTAAAGTCATTTAAATACACATTTAAAAACTTTTTAGCCAATAAAACAATCTGTAATATCTATATTATATGGATGCTGTACAAATCATTTTACAGACTAAAAAGTATTTGAGATAATCTGTAAATATAACAATTGTGATTAAGAACAAGCCTTAGTGCGCACTCAATGTGCACTAGTGCAAGCGCCCGAATTCGCTATAAAAAAAACAATTTTTTCTTCGGTCTTTTCTACCTTTATTTCATATATAATTGTTTAAGATTAGGTTAATTAGACCTAGTTTTATACGCAATTAAAGGTCTATATACGAGGTTTACGAAAACAAATGAAAAATTAACAAAGTAAAAAAGAAAGAGAAGGAATGTTTTAACGTTTTTTGTTTAAAAATGTTTCCAAATACAGTTCGATTCAATATAGTTTTTATACATAAATTGTGACCTAGATTGCATTCCAAATATAAAATTGTAAATTCTTTTCATTTTTTAAGATAATAATTTACATACATATGACATTTTCTATATTTCTTACATTATTTCTGATTATAATATTGTATGTACAAATAATTATAAAATTTATAAAAGTAAAAAAAATTAGCAGAAAAAAATTAAAAAATGTTAGCAACCATGATTAGTCGTCGCGTTCTAAAAATGAAAGCGAAGCAAATAGATGTTGCCAAACGATGTTAATGGCACAGCGTAATACAGCAACACAACTTCGTTTATTTAAGAGGTAGAAAGAAAGAAGAGCATAGTTTATATATGTATAGAAGTGCATGAATACAGCATTATTTATGTAACAAGGAACTTTCAGGATCTCAACTCATCTCCGATCTGGTCAAGTTTATTACATCTGAAATATTTGCGATTTTTGGTAATTATATATCCTTAATGATCAGTTCCAAAAGAATATCAAAGACGGAAAAAACGAGAGTTGCGCTACTGTATCATATACCATGTTAATAGCTACTTGATCATGCTATTTGATCTGTATTTGTAATCGCTTACTTTGGGGTCGTTTCGCGATTTTCTTGCTTCAGTGCTGGTCTTTTCCTGGGTGTCTCCACCCAATCTTTATCATCTTTGTCGCCGACTCCACCTGACAATTGCGCGTTTATCGGCGTCGTCACCGCTGCTGTTGCTGCTGGAATGTTCGACGACGGCGCCGGCCGTTTGCGCGACGGCGGCCGCGGCGTCGTTGCCGCGGGCGAATTATGAGTCTGATTGCTAGTCACCGAATTCTCTACGCCACCTTTCATTTGCTTTTCCTGGTAACGTTGTAGTAACAACAATTTCTCCTCTATCTCCGGAGTCAGGTTCTCTTGTTTCAAAGCAGTTTTGATTGCTAAAATCAGAAATAAATAAGAGCGTTTAGAGCAAGAAAATATTCAAGAAGTGTTTCTCGAGTAAGAAATTTTTACAGAAATTTTTGCTATAAAAATTTATATAAAAATCTTTAAACAGATTCTATAATATTCGTAAAGAAATCAATATTTTTTATATGAGAAATACCTAAGAAAATGTATTTGCATAAAAGAAAATCCTATAGTATAAAAAAAAATATTGTTGAAAAAATTTTGTGTAAAGCACACTTTACTTTATAAATGTATTTTGATTTTCTTGCATACTAACTTTGTTGAACATATTCTGGGGTCAATATAAATTTATTCGGCGCCGAGTCGCTTCCTTCTTTCACCGATTGCGATGATGGTTGCTGTCCGTTAGCTATATTCGCTTTTTGCGTGTCGTTCTCTGTTGCGTTTACCACGCGTCCCACTTGCTGAACGACCACTTTCGGTTTGTCCGCCGATTTTGGCGTTGCCGCTTGTGGAGTTTCTGGAATGGTTTCGGTGGCACTTTGCGGCTCTAATAAAAAACAGATTCATAAAATGTCGCAAAATATTAATAATTATTTTGTCGAAAGTATCCTTTCAAAAGAACATGTACCACCAAATATTTGTCATTTCACATTTCTTAAAGAGTAACAAAAGTTGAAAATTTACGCACCACTGGTAGCCGACGGGGACATTGTAGACTGTTGCTGTTTTGGAGTTGACGATACTGGGGTATTTGTAACTGACGAAGTTTGAGAATTCTGAGATTGCTGTTGCTGATTGTTGGATGATTGGGCTGGTTGAACGGCCAAGTAAATCTTTGTTGGCCCCAAAACGCCTTGCTTACCGGTCGCTGCGTGTGCTGAAATCGATTTAAAACTTGTTTAATTTAATTTATTTTAACACCGTTGTTAACCGTTTTGTCATTGTTTTATATAGAAACTAACGACCGTGACCGGCTATTTTTTTTCATAAAAGTTAATATTTCGGGAACAAACTTTCGTTTATATGCAAGAGATAAAAAAATAAACAAATTACGACAAAATGATGGATAAACACAATTACAAATCCTAATAAAAACTTTATCAGTTTCAACAATTTGGCATGATGATGTAAACTATATCTCCCTAAACACGAGTAAATTTGTCACTGATCAATAACGTGCGGGCAACAAAAGACGAGTTAATGTCTCCGGGCAATATGTTAATATCAATTTACTCCTGGAGGAGTTTACCAATAAATTTATAAATTAATTTTTAAAGACGCTTAAAAACCAACCTTTCAAAAGTTGCTGTTTAACTTGTTGCTGCACCATATTTAATTGCTGCGGCGTGAAATCCGAGCCTTGCAAACCCTGCAGTACAATCCGCGGGCCCTCGGCTGTACTGATAACTTGCGCTGTCACACACTTGATTACTGTGCCAGGTGGTTGCCCTGCTAATAAAGAAGCCTCGATACTGCCCGGAGTTGGAGTCGTGGCGGAACTCTGAGTCGTCGTCACTGACGCGGTGGAAACTGCGGTGGTCGTCGTCGTGCTCGTGTTAGTAGTTGCGACTGATTGCGCAACTATTGAAGTTTGTGTGGCTTGCAAAGCTAGAAGTATAAGTGCACATTCTCAGTAGATATAAAATTTTCGTAAAATATAAAAATAAAACGTACTTTCTTTGAAATGCACATTCTTTAGTGTGAGCTTTTGAGTTAATCTTTTTATTTAAAAAATATGCAAATAATTAACCAGAGTAACTAACCTTGTTGTTTATTGGCAGCAACGGGACTTTTCACGATAAAGCCACCATTAGCCGAGTTTACATGCACAATTTGATTGGACGCGTTACGTATTACAACTTGGTTGCCGATCGCAGTCAACTGGGCTTTACCTGACGCCAATTGCTGGACCAGGTTTGCGTTTGTGACCATTATCGGACTGCCGCTTATTACTTGACCACCGGAAGATATTACCTGCAATATTTTTATACAACATATAAATGTAAATAATGTAGATGTAATATATGCATATATTTATTACAATTAACTCTATAAGTCGCGACTCTTTGAAACTCTATAACATTTAATTTTTCATGTGCTTCTAAATCATTTTTTTTTTCAATTTTCTAGAATTTATACAAATATTAAGTGATACTCTATTGAACTTAAATATATCGAATTTAATATTTTACTAAATTTTCAGCAATTTCTGTTAGATCACATATATTCGAGAATTACTTTATGATTTGATTCACGTTAACCGGAAGCATCATTACCTGCGCGGTTTGTCCTGTGTTGGTGACCACGATGGCATTCTTCGTTGCTTGAGCAGCTGTGGCGGGTGTCAGAGTCATGGTTGCGGATTTTACGCGTTGAGCAGTTTGCACCACCTGAACTTGTTGCGGCGTTTGCGCTTGTTGTACCGTCGAATTTGCCGTTGCCTTTGCAGTCGGACTGGTCTTAGTCACAGTCGTACTCTCCGTCGCCGTTTTACTAACGGCAGTCACAGTCTTTGCCTAAAATATATCAATTGTAATAAATCAAGTTGTCGCATGAACATTTACGCTTGCGCGCGCTCGTATTGACCGCAATTTAATTTGTTATAGTTTTCTATATACAAGCTTATTATTTATTTTATTCCTTGAGTTTATATCGATTGGTTTCTATTGTATCAATTAATTATACATCTCATTTTTATACGCTCTCTTCTGCAAATTAGAATATTAAGAGTTTTTGAAAAATGTTCTTTTTTTTTTAATAAATTACTTTTGGAGTTGTAGATGTTGTCGAATTTGTTTGAGCGCCTTGTGTAGTGCCCACAGTTTGGCTTACATTCAGCACATGCAGTTTTCCATCCGGCATCTGAACCAACTGCTGGCCAGGCAACAGCCCGCGCACCTGCAACTTTCCGTCCGGCCCTCTAAGAATTTGCACTCTTTGCTGCACTTGCACCGGTGAAGCAGTGCCTGAAACATATGATTAAGACAATTAAGATAAAATTGTTTAAGAAGAGAATTTATATATTGCGCATCAATCTTTCGAGAACGAAAAAAAGATTTTTATCGTTATCGTTAAGATTATTTTAAATAATAAGTAAACTTACTCGTTGGCGTCACCCTGATCAAGGATTGCTGGTTTACTCCTGGGGTTTGCGGCGTTTTTGGTAAAATACTGGTAGGGCCAGACACAACCTTGGTAGTTCCATCCGCAGCTAAAATGAAGCAATAGATCAGTTTATACAAAGTCAACTTCGTCATATGATCTTCTATGCGCTCGAACATAAGAGTAAATGGCTTACATTTCGTCATATAAATACGCCGTGTACCGATGAAAGTTTTGTTTTGCGTAGGAGTCGTTAAGAGAGAAGTCAACTGCGACTTCGTACTATTCGGGTTCGCTGGAATCGCGACTTTCGAAACCAATTTGACGGTGCCATCTGGAAGTAACATAATCTCTTTTAATATAATTCTTGTCCTGGTCTACGTTGTTTTAACGAAGATCAAATATATATCGCTGTATACTGTGTACACTTTTTTTTCTTAGTTTTATCATATATGGTTTTGTCTTAGCTTACCGTGAGAGGAATTGGCTGTAACTTTGACGAGTTGGGTAGCAGGCGACGAGTTCGTGGACTGATTTTTGTAAGTCTCTAGAGCACGCTTCTGCTGATGAGCCGCCCGCTGTATACGCAACTGCTGTTCCATCTTTTCCTTAATCTCTTCCGGTGTCGCTTTACCGCTTACAAGCTGGTCGCCAGTTAGACCAGTCGTGCCAGCAGTGGCGACGGTGGTGACGGCTTTATTGCCGCCGCTGACGACCACTGATTGCGGTGCTCCTGAGCGACTCCTAGTAATAATCTGCGCATTAGCCTTCTCTAACCTGGAGACAGGACACACACCAAGCGGAGGGTTAGTTCCCAGTGGAAGAAAGCAAGCGGTTAAAGGTTTAGCGGTCAAATCCACGCTTAGGATATTCATCCTCGGCGTAAATTACAAAAGCGTAAACAGAGACATGTTTCACAATTAGCACAATTTGTTGTCCTCGAATCGAGAGATATATGCAAGGTAAAATATGCATTTTCAATTTTGTAAGATTTGTGATAAACTTAGAGTAATTTAGAGTAACACAGCGGGAGATCATATTATTAAAAAGAATCTGTCGTAAATCTGGATAAAAATTCGATCTTTTAACTCTACCGCTCTTCTATATAATAATAATAAATAAACTTATAATTTCCAAATTTAATAAAATCTTTTTTTAGTACAATTAAAAAATACAGATTATTCGTCAAAATTATTCCGATTAAATTAGTTCGACGTTTCTACTAAGAGCAATATAAGAATCGTTAACGTCTAACATTCCTCAGCTGAAACTTGAACAAGCTCAATGAAATCAGTCAACGGCATAGCAATTGTGAGATAAGAAGAATGTTTCAGAGAAAATTTCAACAAACGCGTTAAACATACAAAATAACATGCAAATATTTCGTTGTCACACACATGTTGGACCAATCTATACCTGTCGCCGTATTGTTTGATCTCCCATAGTTCCAACTTGTCCTCGTCGACCCATTCTTCAGTGACTTGTGGTTCGGTGCTCTGTGGAGATTCGGGACGTTTTCTTTTTCTCAGACCGCTCCTTATAGACGTTACCTCTGCAAAATTTTTGTACATAACGTCAATATGACTTTAAAAGAAGTTATAACTTAATATACAACAATAATAAACTGTTAGCTAAATTATAAGTTTTGCACGATTGGGAATTTATATAATATGTTATCTTCTATACAAACCTCTGACTTGTTTCGGAAGTTCGAGCGGTATAACGACCTTCCTACGTAGATACTGAGCTCTGTCGAGAAACTGCCCGACGTGCCGATGCTTCAATATCTCCAGTGACATGATCTCCGTGTCAGTTGTGATCTGATTCTTGCCGTCGGTGGACAACGGCTTGGCTGCCATGTCGTCCCATCTGAGACATGCCCAGAGTATTCTCAGCTGAATCGCAGCAGCGGCTAGCGACTTTAAACCAACCGTTCTGTACAGCCAGCAAGTCTTGAATAAGGGTCTGGGACACGGATACGGCCACACCGACAAATTTGCCTTGGCTTGATGATGGAACCCTTGCACAGGTATCTTACCACCGACGCGGGATAATTTCCTCAATTCGTGCTGAGGAAGTATTAATATACTGCGCTGCTTGTTCTTCGTACAGAAGGTCGAGCAGAGTGGATACTTAACTGGCGTGCGTTTTTTCTTACGATCGGCCATCGTAAACGCCACCTTCTTCAAATATACCTTACCCTCCGTCGCCGTCGTCGTATATATCCGTTCAGTCCCATCGGCGTGCAATTCTTTGACGAATGTACTTCGCTGTACTGTCCTTCCTCTACGGTTCACGATCATCACTGTCTTCGCACCACTCTTATTTGTCGTTGTGGTCGTAGTTTTCGAAGAGACGGTCATAGAATTACGATTAACGGCAGCATGCTCCTGTGTTACGCCGTCCGCATTCTTCACTGTCTGCTGAGTCGTTGTAATAGTTGTGGTGGTTGTAACGACGTTACTCGTTGTGACGGTAGTCACGCTACTATTCTCCGTATGCTCATTCTCGAGCTTGATCTTCTTTGGAGGAGAAACGTCGTTCTTTGTCTTAGTCACATTCGTCGCCACTGCTTCCTCGTTGCAGCGAGTTGCTGACGCCACTGCCGATTCCAAATCACGTCTGATCGCATCCTTTGACTCGTCCGAGGTTTCCGTTTTCACGGAAGCCGCTGCGACCTGTGGCGAAGACAACGAGGAAGAGGACTGATTGTTGTTCAGAATGCTTGCCTTGCGTACCAACGCGAGCAGCTCGCGCTTCAGCCGCGTCTTTCGCATGCACAAAGGCGAATAACAGGTGTCGGTACTCGGAGTGATGATCTGCGTGGTATTAATTTGCACGACATTGTTTTTGTTGGCGTTATTCATGTTACAATAGCGCGAGTAACAGCTGTCGTTCTTGCAGAGCTTCATTACAGTCGCGTATTGTAAGCGCACCTGCTGGATGCGCTTGCTAATCACCGACAGCATTTCTTTTGCGGATGCAGAGACGGCTGTTACTGCCGTTTTGGTCACTTGCTTTGGTTGCTTGACGACAGGCGACGACAAAAGACCTTGCAGAGAGGCGTCCCCGCCACCGCCACCGCCAACAGCGTCGCTATTATCCGTATCGTTTTCTTCGTGATTTTCCATATCAACCTCTGAGGAGTCGCCATCCCCACCTTTCTGCTTTGACGTCTGATTCGCTTCTTTCGTCTTTACCTGCAAAATTTAATTTACAAACTGTAAAGATACAAAATATGTTATAATATATAATTTATAATATTAAAATTTTTTTCATTGTGATTCGGAGTGATATAGATTTGCATAAAACGACTGCCAAATGATATAATTACACTTATTATTTAATGAATACATATACTCACAGATTGCAATAACTTTCTTTCTTCCAAAAACTTCAAGTGTGATCTGCGAGGCAGGAAATCGTCGATTCTCGTCTTTTTCGCAACTTTTGGATAATGCAATCTTCCAGGACTGGTTAGTGCCTTGTTGATGTCGATCTCTTCAAACTGAGTAATCGGAGTAAAAACTTTTTCGATTTTCATGCCAGCTAAAACTAAAGAGATTTTCTATTTAGTGTTTTGTTACAAATAAAAGTCCATTTAAATTCATCGAATTCGCTACATACATGACAGATTCATCTTCGTTTCTTGTTTGACAGATTGGGATTCCGGTTTTACCGATGGAGAAGGACCAACACCGTTCGTCTCGCCGTCGGTCGTAGACTCTTTTTTTATCTTTTCCGTATTATGTTCCTGTTTTATCGCATCGCTTTCTACACCTTCTTCTTTGATTTCTTGTTTCACAATACCATTCTCCGTCTTACTCGGACAGTACTCCTTGATGAGGAATTCATAAGTGGGCGGGTCAAGCGCGAGGACTTTCAAGCCACCCTGATCCTTGATCTGTACCATAATTTTCTGTGGACCGGCGCGTAAGCCCATTTTCGTCATATCCGAGAATCGATGACGGCGTCTAGCCGATACCCAAAGCCAACCGCCTTGGCCATGCACCCGATATTCCTCACCCTTCTGCTTCCACACCTGATGCTTCAGGCCGAGTGTGTATTTGACAAAATTGTAGAGTCGATTACGCTCTTCTTCGTCCTCCTTCTCCTTTTTTTCCTTCTTATCCTGGCGTTTTTTCTCCTCGCGCTCAAGTGCGGTCACCCGTTGCAGTTTTACATGGCCGAGCTGGTCGTGCCATACGCTCGCGAATACAACAGATTTGATGCACGCCTGCAGGACAATGAGAGTGCGCGCAAAGTCTCGCGGATTCACACACGCCCCCACCGCTGCGGTCCATGGTTTGCGCAGCAGTGGCCAGTTGGTGTGCATGAACGACGCCTGAATATTGCTTTCAAGCTGCAGAATCGTTTGGCGTAAGGTACTAACCAACAGAGCACGGGTACCCGTTAAACTGCCCACCCACTTGAATTCCGATGCTTGCGTGAGCGAGAACTTGTGCGACAAGTGACGTTTCTTATCGCGTTCCTCGTTTCTCTGAGTCTTATTTAGCGCAATGGGATTGGTGGTATAATGATTGACGTACGACTTAAAGTTGTTGTCCATGCCCAATTTGAACAAGTGTGTGCCAGATGCAATTTGATGTGCCTTCTGACGCGTTACTCTAGTATTGCCATCGCTTTCGGAATCCTTTATACCCTTGTCTAGCTTCTCTTGCTCCTCCTTCGACAACGGTGCCATACTCCGTCTCTTTATATCGTCCATGTTAAAGGTTCGCGGTTGCAACGACCCAGTTTTCGATCTTGTCACGATAGTATGCTTTTTGCCTGAAACAAAAAAAAAAGATTGTAAACGTGACACGAATAAAATGCTACGAGTACATATAGAAAAGTTCAATTGTTTTATAGAAGCCTAATATTTGTCCTGCAAGAAATGTTTTCTCTTTTAATATGAAGGAAGCAATTTCTTTAACACACAAAGCTCAATATTACAAAATTCTATTGTAAAGCCTTACCGTCTTTTCCAACTTTCTCCTCTCCTTCTAACGTCTCTTCCTCAACATCTTCAGACGATGACGTAGAGGCACTAGTTTTCGTATTTTTGTTCGTATTCGTCGCGGTCGACGGCGCTTCGGCGTCGACCTCGACAGTTTCGCCGACCACCTCAGGTACCTGTGTAACTGGAGTCGACTCATTACTGGATAATTTTGCTCCATTTGTACCCTGTTCCATTACTGCTGTACGTTCATTGAGAGCATCTGCATTCTCATGCATCTTGCGTATCATTTCCTCTGCTTCCTGTCTCTGCTTTTCCTTCTTCTCCTCCTCTTCTTTCTCTTGTTTCTCTTGTCGCTCTTTTTGCATCTTTTGTATAAGATCTACAAATTATTAAAAAAATTATTTTTTAATTTTATTTAGTAATAATTTTTTAAAAATATTTTGTTAAATACATATCTATATAAACTTTGTTATGCCGCCGTTGATTGAAAGAGATTAAAAAATTAATCGTTAATTAACGAAGATTGATCTTACTGTTTTCTATTTCCAGGTATGATTTCTTGTTTCCTTTGAATTGATTAGTGATGGTCTCTGTAAGCTCCATTTGACGAACTATTTCCTCCTTGTAATCCGACAATTCGCGATAAAGCGCTATTTCCATTTCATTTTGATCTAACACAAGCATCAGCTCTTCTAATTGCAAAGGTAAACTGTAATACCACACCTCGCCGTCTTCGCTCTCACTAGAAAATGAAACCACAATAAAAAATTTAAAAATTACATACGTATATATGTAAAATCGGAGTTTGTTTTTTAGTCTTTTGCCACTTCAGACTTGTTGCATATTTCGCAGATTTATAATTTCCTTTATTTTCTTATTTTCTTATATATAATTTTATAAAATAAAATAAAAATTTTCTTGCTTTAATATATTTGCTATATAAGCTACATAAAAAAATAATCAAAATTTTGTAAAATCTCAATTAGACATGCAGATACATTAAAATATGTCTTACACAAAAACTCTTCTTGCAAGAAACCAATATTTTCTGCCGTGTCTGTCAAATCCTAAATGCTCTTGTCTACACAGCGACCCATTCTTTTCGACATCGGGAATACAATCCACGACACCCGTCACTTTGTGAGCTTTACATGTACTACATTGCCAATCCTCAGTAGGAACATCGACCAGAGGCGGTTCTACACATTCTAAATGAAATACAGCTGGGCAAGTCTCGCAACACAACAGATCTCCTAGTCGATGGCAAACTCTGCAGTGATCGTCATAATGCATGGTTCCTGCAAAACATAGATATTGTCCATTCCATATTCTCTCTTGATAAATTTTGAGTATCTTTTTGCCATTACAAGATATTAGATTTAACTGAAATAAGTTTGAACTAGCTTCAAGATTCCCAAGATTTTACGAGCAAAAAAAATAAATGTTTTTAAATTATCAAGAGACACGGTAGTGTCTCGCGCAAAGTACGCGCGGAGCGAAACACTACAGGGTATATTTACGCGAAGACACGGATTTGCATAAAATTTTACGTAAAGAAATTGTTATAAAATATAAAATCGCACAAATAAATAGCGTTCCTATAACAAACATATTTTTAAAATATATAATTCTAAATAATTTATATAAAACGTATACTCTTATAAAATGTATAAATTAGACTAAACTAAAAAATAGTTTATAAAAAATAAATTTCTAAAATAGAGAAACCAAATCGTTTGCAAATAATAATTTATAAATTGTTAAAAACATTCAAATCAGATTTATTAAATAAATAAAAATTATATCTTAGTAGACACGTATTTAAAACCTAAAACATTCAGTTTATGTTTAGTTTTATATTTAATTTGAACAATTGACTAAAAATATTAAAATAAGCAACTATATTGCCGGTATTCATAGTCGGATCTTATTTCAAAACCGTCTTAAGTAATGTTGCTAATACGGCCATTTCATTGACTGAACGGTGTCTTAAGACTGCCTTTGACCGGACTTAAGACGCTCTTTAATATAAGATCAGACTATGAATACTGCCCTATCAGCATGGACACAGTAAACTTTTTCCTTGCTGATTTTCAATAATTATGCTACATTAGATCTGTATACAAAAAAGCATGTACTTAAGATATAACACACGTGAAATGCATTTTATTGTACCTTCATGCAATAGATCTTCCCTCACTGGGTTTGTGATTAAAAATTGATCTGTTAAAAACTGTAGGACCTTGATTCTATCCTCGATGGCAGTAAAAGGATATTCAGTGGTGGCTAATATCTGTAAAATGTTCTGATCGAAACTCTTATCGCTCTCCACGTACGAACGCAACACCTCTGGCCACGTCATAGAGTCCACGAAATACAGGCTAACGTTCACCGAATCCTTTTGGTCCAATGGACCGAAATGGGTCTGCTGCGAGTCCTCCTCTCGCAGCAGTGCCTTGATCAGCATAATGTGAATCTCCGCAAGCAAGTTGGTTTGATCGTCGCACATGAGGGCGGCGCAAAAGTCCTCGAATCTGAAGCAGGAGAGGCGTACCAGGGTGCGAAAGTGCCTGAGTACCTCGTAGATGGAGAGCAACGGCATGACCAGTTCTTTAGGGACCAACAGATCGTCCGAGGATTTGGGTAACACTAACGGAGGCAGTTCTCTGTTCTGCAGCCATAACGGCTCCGGACTGGGCGGCCGCTGTTGGGTGAGCAGGGCTTTTCTGGGAGTGCCACTGGTGGTGCTGTAGCTGGACAGTGAGAAGTCGCTGTCACTCGACGGATCGGGTTCCTCCATGCTCTCCGAGGTATCCATGTCGCTCGGCATTGGCTCCTCCTCCGGCTCGCTTTTCTCGCTGGACTCGTCACCAAAGTCGGAGCCATAATGATACTCGGAGTCATGGTAGTCCACGTTGGGATTGTAGCCGCGACGCTGATAGGCACCACCTGTAGCTCCGGCGTGGCCGCCCTTGCGGGAGTGCCGTTCGCGGCTGTTCCGCGACTTACGCTGATTCCTGGTGCTGCGCTTGCTGCTCTCCTCGCTCTCGACCGACGGCGACGTCGGCCGGGACGCCGTCGGCGTGCTCGGCTGTGAGCCCGGCGTCTCGGCGCCACCGCTGCCTAGCGCCGTCCTGTTCTGCAGGTACTTGGGCTTCTTCATCAGGTGATACTGAAACTTCTTCGGCCGTTCCATCACCACGGACTTGGGCGGGCGCCCCCGCCTCTTCGAGCCCCTGCCCGTCATTATTGTCGTGCGTCGCCGTGGTCCTCCCGATCGTGATCGTCGTCGTCGTCGTTGCCGCCGGCACCGGCGCCGTCAACCTCGTTTCGGAATGCGAGGGGACTGGGGCCTACCGACCGGACCTACCTTGCTTGTTCAGCCTTTCCCTCCTCCCGCTCACCTCGTCAGCCACCTCTGTTCGTCTCTCTCTCTCTCTCTCTCTCTCCACTTCTCTCCTCTCCTCTCCCTGGTCTCCTCGCCTCCTCACTCAGCACGTGGCGCGCGTGCTCGCACGCTTGTAAACAAACACAAGTGACATCGCCGCGGCAACGAGCTGGATCCGTCCATGATGTCCGATGCACTCTGATCTTTGCGCCATTTCTCACGGGCCTACGGTCGGTTTCGCGCGATCACGTGACCAAACACAATCGCCGCCGCCGCGACGCGATGCCCTCGCGGCGATGCACACCATCCGCCGACGCCGCTTTCCGTTACACCCGTATGCCCGTCGTACCTCCTCGTACGCCGCGTCGTGCGTCCCGCGAAAAAAACCACTCGCCAAATTTGAGATAGCGAAATCGGCGACGCGAATTACGCCAGAAGGGGGTCTCTAGCTGCGCGCTGTAGTAGTGGTGGTGGTGGTGGACGGTAGTGTCGACAGTGGTGGCGGCAGCGTCGTCGTCGTCGCTGAATGGCGGAGCGGCGCGTGATAGCGGCGCTGCGATTGGCTCATCGGGCCGCCGCCATGTCGGCCGTTCGGCGATCAGCTACGATGAAAAAGACGATCGTCTGTGGCCAATGGCGCGTCCTGTTCGATCCCGACGGTCCCGGAGTCCCACGGGACGTTCTCGGAAACGCCAATGACACGCGTCGGGCTTTGATAGCGGCCGCGCGTCGCGCGACTGCAGAAAAAAGCTCGATTCCGCCGAGACGCTCGCGAGCTCCAATCGCCTGCACGGTACCTTCCTGCCGCTGGGTTCCTGTCAGATCGACGTCCGCGGTAGATGGCGGCACGCGCGCGTTCGAAAAAAAAAAAAAAACGCAATTCTAACCGCAATCCCGCGGCGCGGGGCGACGTGCGGCAGAGACGCGGGCACGGACGCGGACGCAATCGCCGATCGCGAGCAGAGAACGGAGAAACGCGATCCGCTCTTCCTCCTCGTACGCGATCACTCCAAGGTGGACACGAGCCCGGATCTCGGATGCGCGCTCGCTTGGACTCGTTGCCAGAGGACACTACCGACGACGCGGCGCCGCCATTTTGCACGTTTCCTCGATCGATAACCTCCTGCGTCTCAACGATTGCTGCCTTTCGCGAAACTGCATTTTCGCAGATCAGAGAGATCTCAGGATCTCGCGATTATTTTGCTCCGATTCTTTTTTTAGGCTCGCTCGCTCGCGAAGCCCGCTCGCGCGAACTGCGAGTTTTCTAATCAATCATCTTCGTCGCGCCATCTACCTTGGAGATTCGAGAATTCCTCAAGCGACGCCGCCGGACGGCGGGATTGAGGTTACCGGCGGAGCGCCGGCGCTCGCGCGCGCCACCTGGCGCAACCGCGTCGTCGACCGTGACGCCGCGCGCGGCAACGTGGCGTCGCGAGGCGCGAGGGCACGCGAGAGTGCGCGGACTGCGCGGATTGTTTTCATTGCGAGTAGATGATGTGCGAGCACGCGACGATGGCGACGAGGACGTATGGGATGTATCCGGTGCGGCCGGTAGTCGACCTACTCAACGAGAGTGTAATCTGCGGACGCTTTTCGATGTACAAAATGCGAAATATTCACGAGGACGGTCGTCAAGACCGTTGCCCCGACGTCGTCGCCACCGACGTCGCCGACGCCGTCGACCTCGCCACGGGAGCCGAGATGCCCGACAGCATTGCCACGCAGGTTATCCGCCTTCTGCAGGTTTCCGTCTTTTCGTTTCCGTTTTTTCGTTTTCGCTTGGCCGCTCCTCGCGGCCGACGCACCGTGCCCGCGCGCCACGGCCGACGGCCACGCTTTTCGCGGTCGCGCGAGAGAACGAAAGAGCGAGTGACATGACTGACTCCTCCCGAAAATTTCCGCGGACACACTGATCCGCGATCGACCGGGAGAGCGGAGCGGTGCTGCGGTTCTCTCTTTCTCTCTCTCTCTCTTTCTCGCTCTCCGCCTCGGGGGGGGCTTGATCGATGTGTCCCTCCCCCATGGGATCTCATTTTTCAAGACTCGGGGAAATGTCGACGGTCTCTCACGGAAATTGGTCCAGGTAGAAGGTCCGACTGAAATACGGCATGAACGCGCGAATAGTATTTCGCGGCGGTGCGGACTATTTAACTTCCGCGCGCGCGAAAGCGCGAGACGCACGATTGTCAAAAACGCGAACACGAGCGCAAAGGTCGGGCAAAACGTTCGAGATCGACCGCGCCGTTAGAAACGGGGTTTAATCCGCCGACGTCATTAATAAGTAGGTGATTTTTTTTTGGCCGACTCTGCTATAAGCGACCAAGGTGTCAAACTGTATCAGCACCAATAGCAACCTTGGTATATGTGCCAAACCGTATCAAAATTGCCAAAAATCACCTAATGTTATTGTTATATTAAAGTATTCCGCGAGTTGTGAGAAAGAAAGAGAGAGAGAGAGAGAGAGAGAGATTATTTACGCTGGCTCTCCATGATTGTATTTAATCGTTAAAAGTTTCATCAACAGCATGGTAAATTTAGCGTAAGATAATTTATCGTGCAGTTACTTCTAATATTGCGTCAGATCGTTGAAAGTTTGTTCTCCTCGTTTACGTATCTAAATTATTGTAGCTACGTTGTATAGAGAAAAGAAAGTATTATATTATGCAATTATTTATTTTATATAAAACTTGAATCATTTCTTTGGTATCTACTGTATGACGTTTATGTTCAGCGCATGTTTTGCTCTTGTTCTAATTTCTTATTTGTTATTCTTTTTGTTCTTATTCTATTGTGAATGGAGAGAAGAATCTTTTGTTTAAATTTTATCCATGTTATTGTTAGAGTCAAACATTGTATGTATAAATCTAGAACAATATGTGTGTGTACCTTTCCTTATTGATATTTTTATTTAAATCCTCCAGTGGATTTTACATTTGTATTACTAGCTAGTATTGTTAGCTGCAAGTATTATAGCACAGATATTATATTAGCCCAATTATATTTGCTACATTTTGTTTTATGTTTATATATTCTAACACATTTCTCGAATTTGTCATGATATAATATAAATTTCTTTAGCATTTGTATATATTGTGAATGTTGGGTTTAAATATTGTTGAATAAACTTTACATAGAACAAAATAATATACAGTATAAATAGTACTCATATTGCAATTAATTATGTTTTTTCTAGGCATCTAGGTCGGAACACGGAACGTTGGAAGCTAGGCAAGAAAAAGTTCTTGATCAATTGGCAGAACTTAAAAAGCAGATCTATAGACTACAATGTGTCGTGAAAGAGTCTTATCAGAAACCTAAGAAAGATTTGGTCTCAGTTCAGGTTAGCATTTATTGTATTAAATATAATTGCTTGCTAAATACTAATGCCTTGTATTTAATTTGTAATTACAGTTAATGCATCATTTGCTTTGTCAGCTGTGATACAAATGAACTTTTGTTTAATTGTCGCACGAGAGATCAACAAGCAATTGTCATATATTTACAGAAACCAATCTTCGTCGATCTAGTGTTAAATGTGAATCCAAGCAAGCCGCCATATTCATTACTCGCTTTACAGAAACTTTGGAAGGATACTAACTTTAAAGTGAAAGCGTATACTCATTCTACTACAAAGGGTCAGATACCTATTGTTTTTCCTGAAACTACTAATAATATCGCAAATATCGTAGATGTAACATTGATATGGAAAGAAGGTAAGACGTAAATCTTCATCGATCTTAAGAAAGGGCATCCTCATAACAGTTTATTCGTTAATAATTTAGGATGTATTGAAATTTTGGAAAGTAAGATGTATTCTTATAATCAAATTTTTAATCACTTTTTTATCATTCATTCGTTAGCAAACTTTTCTTTAATAGTTTATAAGTATTCCATATTTGATTAAATTCTTTTCTTTCAGTCTCGAATATGGAAGTTGTCACAAAAATTTCTCATTCTTGCCCCATAAAGGGCGAAGTCAATTTTCTCAGATATGTGAGCAGGATGATAGAATCACATAATTACGAAAGCACATGCTCACAACCACATACATTAGACTTCGCGCTTGACTTCGTTAATTCGTTATACAATGAGCGACGAATAGAAAAGGGATTGCTTGTATTAGCCCGTGACTTTGAGAAATGGTCCTGCAAGGGTGGATTCAACATTGTTGACATTGCAGTCTGGTCTCTAATTAAACAGTTTCCTGGAACAAGTTTACCGCCGACCCTTCGCGAATGGTATACCCTATGCGAAACGACTTTTACAGAAACATAAATCGTGACAAATAAATCGTTTCTCTTTTATAAAAACTTTATATGTTAATAAATGGATATGAATATATTGTTTTTCATTTATAAGAGCGTTATTGATTTATACTTACATGTGTCGATCTGATATAAGAATTCCTTACCTCGTTGGCGATATATAATCGATAAAAAATTAATTTAATGAATTAGTAATGTAGATGTCCAAAAATTAGTTGTAAACATTATTAATTTTTTATCGTTCACAAATACGTTTCAAATTGGTAAATAAATTTGGTAAATCAGTGATGTAGAAAAATTTCCAAAATGGCATAAATTTTTATTAAAAGATTAACAGATTTTTTTCTCAGCGTTCTATACGATTAATATTACAGCTGATTTTTATACTTTTATGTCGTTACAAATACGCGCGTGAAAGTATATAAATAAAATTAAATTTGCACTAAACGTTCACTGGCAGTGTCGCGGAAACATAGTGGCGCGTTCAGCAGACCAAGCCGCTGAGTAGCAGTCGAACGTGATTGGCTCTTACTTTTAGAACCAACCAATCAACGCAGAATGTTGATAAGACGAACTCAACGGTTGTGTCTGCTGAACGCGGCCATTGTTTCTGTAGAAACATTTTTTACGAAAAGGGATTCGCTGCATCTCGCGACGTTGATGGAACTTTCTTTTTTTCTTAAAAAAAAAGTAATAAAATTATATCTAAATGCTTATAGCGAGCCTCGCGTAAAACGAATGATTTATGAAATACGAATCGGTAATAGTCTTATTTTATAATTAATAGTTAGATTAGGCTTCTTCCTATCCTGTCTTTTAATAAAGTTTCATTATTCGCACAGTTTACGATAAATTTGACATATGCAATCGTCGTAGTTCCATTCGATATTGAACTTTGGACGTATGTTAAACGAGAATGTTTAAGAAGATGTGAATACTGCGTCTCAGTAACTATGATATATCTATGTACAATAGAAGCTCCATATTTATTTGCGTATTTCCTATAATATTCACGGGCCTAAAATAATCCGCTTATTGCAGGATACAACGAGGATAAAAAAATAACATTTCTTAATAGTTCCTAGAAGCAATTCTTATTTTAAAATAAGAAAAATTATAGGAAAGATGTATACATTTTTTTTCATGTGTATATCAAAAATAAAAATTGTGTTTATGTATGTGTAAATATATAAATTATAAAATAAAAATTAATATTAAAAATATATATTATACATATACTTTTTTATATCAAATTTTATACTCTTTCTACATATATTTTATTTTTCGGAATCGCAATTTCCACGTTCATGACGGTTTAGCAAAATGTAAGTCCCGCGAATATGGAGCTTTTACTGTGTATATCACAAAACGCGAATAGATATAGTCCGCTCAATACAATGTGTAGTAGCATTATACAAAATCTACATTCTTACGGAAAGTATATATATAACATATTTACAAGCGTCTGACGTAGCGCAAGTACGCCAGCGTAAGAGCGGATTTTATACAGTGTCCCACAACTCGCGGTTTTCACAATGAAAATCCTCAATGAATTGATAAGATGATATGATAGGCCAACGATTGCAACGTTAAGTCTGAATTGATATTTGCTTCTTTTGAAAGGTCTGCAATATTGCGAATACACGATAACGCGATTATCCGCTCACAAATGCGTCTGCGATAAATACCTTCGAAAATGACAAGACTCTCAAAACTGAATTATGCGTGTAACCGTGTACCTATAATCGCATACCTGAGAGGTAGAACGGGAATAAGACCGAAATATCTGTCGAAAAAAAAAAAGAATATTTGGACTTACACTCCTCTACTCCGCAAGCACGAAATTTGTGAAACATTCGTATGAGATCCGTATGCTAGCTGTTTGGATCCTTAAACTAATCCGAGAAAGTACAAAAGTGTCTATTAAATGCAAATGAATGTCTTATCGAGAATTATAAATAATATATATATATATATATATATATATATATATATATATCAATATATCACAATACGAAGATGCCTCAAGCTTCTCATAATTTGCTATAAGTCTATGCCGTCAGCACGCGCGAAACACACGTGTTTCTCTGACGTAAGTCTTTCGCTCTATATATGTATATGTATAAAAAAAGAGACTTTGCTCGAAGCGAAGTAGTTGCGACGGTAATTTTGATATCGATATATGAATAAGAAAAAGTTTCTCTGTCTAGTCTTGGTAATTCGGTTAATTAAACGAACGACGAGAAACCAGGTAGCGGCGCTCTCGATCTGGCCATGTTGTTCATGATAATCTGACCGCCGTTTAGACTGACGACCGCGCTGCCTTCCGGCTCGGAGTCCGTGTACGATGAATAGTTCCGGACGGGTTTCTGCCGTTTCCACGACTGCCTCAACGAGTCGTTCACGTTCGCGTAGTGATTCACGAAGGAATGTGGATCGGACTGCACGCTCTCGTTCTCGCTCTCAGAACCCTGTGAAACAAAAGCAGGATTAAGATTCTCTTCGTCAGAGAATCTTACGCATTGTCCTACATTTTAACGAAGAATCACCTGGGAATCGGTGGAACTGATTTCGGAGGGTTTCTCCGTAACGCTGCTGTCGTCGGGATTCTCATCGTATCCCTTGAGACTTTCCTCGTCGCTGTGATAGGCGACCGATGCTGGGGAAGGCCTGGGGGGCGATTTGCCAAGCATCGTCGGTGGTGGAGGATGCATCGCCTTCCGGGCCAACGTATTCCTCTTACCCAGAGTGCCGCTTGCCGTGTTAACGGAACCACCTCCGCCCTGGCGCGATCTGTACAATTCCAGGTCCGACTCCTGCCTGTCATCCGCGTCCATCGCCATCGACTCTTCCAGAGTCTTTTGTGCCTCTTCTGTAATCATTTATATTAATATTATAAATCTATCTGTATCGAATTATATTACAGAAAAGCGATCTATCAATATAATCTAATTTTTCATAATTTAAAATCAATTTATATATGCTAAATTCAACTTACGTTTGTATTTGTAGCTTTTACTCTTCACGCATAATACTGCTATGACCATAATGATAATTATAATTGATATAGCGGCTAAAGTGACCATGAACCAGGTCTGCCTGTAAAACGGCCTGTGCTGCAGATATGCGTATTCCAGGTACAGTTTCGATGGCGTCAAAATCTGCATAGCGATAAAATGATTTTATTAGTAAAATGTACCAGTTTGCAACAAATTTTATCTTCAAATAAATAAATATATAAAAGTGTAATATTCAAACAAGTAAATTTAATGTCCAGACGAATAGCTGTTTCTCTTTAATTAGACTTACCGTTTCAGAGGAATACGCTGGATAGCTAATTCCATAACGATTGTACGATATCACTCTGAACAAATACGATGTGGACGGCAGTAAGTTTTGGTAAGACACAGTATACTCTGTCAGTGGTCCGTTGCTAGTACGAACTATTGTCTGCCAGCGCGTATCGTCTACAATTACATACATAAACTACTTTATAATTTTTAAATTAGTAGGCATTTCCTAAAGAAAAAAAATTATTTTATTTGGGTATGCATATCACAATTACATAATCAAATTTTTTAATACAGGATGTCTCATTTGTACGACAGGATTTTTCAGTAGCAAATTCTTCGATCAATTTCGAGTCAACTTTTCCTCAAAACTGTTATTTCAATATTGTGCATCTCTATGAGTGATCATAAATAAAATTTTGCAGCAAAAAATCAACTTTATATAATTTATTTATTACAGTAAAAAATATATATATTTTATTTAAACTAACTGAAGGATATAACTTACAATTAGACATTCATTTTTCTTTTGAGATTTAACTCGCCAGAAATCCTCCACCTTCAATTATTAATCACTCGATTAACTTAGCCCTGATATTTTTCTTAATTAAGGTGATCCTAAAGCCGTGATTCTGGCCGGTTTTTTTCTTAACACTAATCTTTTAATTGGCTTTATAGAAATGCAAAATTCTTGTCTAGAATTAAAGTACGCATCAAAATCTAGGTCATGGTGGTCAAATTTATATCGAAAACGAAAAAAATTAATATTTTTTGTTATACGTGACGACCACCACATATAAATTCGACCACCATGACCTAGATTTTGATGCATACTTTAATTCTAGACAAGAATTTTGCATTTCTATAAAGCCAATTAAAAGATTAGTGCTAAGAAAAAAACTGAAAAAAACCGATTAGGATCACGGCTTTAGGATCACCTTAAAGAACAGTTGATTTCAAATTAATCAGAGAAAGTATCGCTAAAAAATAATGCGATAGAAATGAGATACTATGTATAACAAATGAGTAGCTATAGGAGTTCGTATTATTTTGGTGACTAATTGGTGACTTTAACACTTTGAGTGCCGTCCGTTTTCTGCGTGAAATTCTTTAAAGAGTAATCGGTTATTCTCAGGACTCCATTTTGCTATTATACGACATATGCGGAAAATATGTCATGTGTGCATATATCGTCTGCACGCAAAGTGTTAAAAAATAAGATTAATTGCGGCGGGGGGAGAGGGGGCGATCTAAATAACAAAAATTGCGGCGTTCCCAACAGACAATACAACAAATCATCACGCTAGTATAATCAATCACTGGACCGTTTCTTTGTCAGGATAAGTATACACGATATGTTATAGCGCTATCTCCGAAGTAATATTAAATAAGTTAATATATCTTCAGTAAAATTCTGCTTGAACGTATAAAATGGGTTTCTGGCGACGTCATGCTATGACATTATCATGCAAATTATTGGAAATACCAAACGACCACGGCACATATGGTACACGTATAGTAATGTACAACGGGCTGTCAAAAGCGATATTGTTACGCTAACGGGGGGGGGGGGGATCTCACTATAAAAACCATCTAATGCAATGACTGACGCTCATTGTAGTTACGTGCGTTGACACTTACAATGCTGCCATTCTTCCATCGCTATACAGTTATAAAAAAGACGGTATTAGTGTTAGCAGAACCGATAATCGAATTAAACGCGAATGTGAAATAATATGACGAATTACGCGGAATTTGTTTTATAAATCACTCTATGGTTGTAAATTATCGTTTTGTAAAATTGCAACGTTAACAAATATGCACGATGCGCCGAATTTATTTTATAAGCTAGATGCATTTATTTTATAAGCTAATTAAAAAAATTAGTTTACATTAAAATTATTAGACATTTTTAATTTTCTGCCGTTGCAATTTCGATAAACAGTAGCACAAAATGGTAGGAAATTTTGAATAAATCTCGTAACAGGCTTTTTCGACTCCTGTTATGTAACTAAATATGTAACAATTATTGTATAAAGATCGTGTATTTACCTTTACGACGAGTCTCGATGTAATAACCGAGTATAGGACCTTTGCCGGAAGCCCCGTTGGTCCACTGCAGTTCCACGCTGGAAACCGTTTTGGTCACGCCGAGATTGCTGGGCGCCATCGGCGAACCTTCTTGCGGACCAGTCGTAACATTGCCGGATACCGGCGGTCCGAAGTCGATCGTTTGCGCGCGAACCATAAAGGTATACGTCACCTCCTCCTCCAGCGGCTGGATAAGAAGACTCGTCTCCGTCACTTTTTGCTTAACTTGTTTACTGAAACCTTAAATAAAACGTCGACAAGTCAGCAAAAGAAAAGGATATGAAATATATCGTAATATCTTTGCGAAGTGACTCTAATATGCGGATGAATTTTTCTCGGAATAAAATTAACGCGTTTATTTATAAATAATAATATACGTAGATATATATTAAGTAAAGCGAGATACAGAATGCTCTGATGATTGCAAATCGAAAAAGTAATAATAGTGTATAAAAAGACAAAGTATAAAGTTAAATTCTTGATGTCAAATATTGTGATCTTTTTAAAGGAACATTAATTTATCTTACGGTCGTTTTGCTCGGCCGTTTCATATGTGACGATGTAACCAACTATCTCGCCGTTGCGTAATTTCGGCGGCTTCCAAGAGACGCGCAAGCTGGTCATGGTAATTTCGTTAAATTGTAAATGATATGGCGGTCCTGGTATGTCCTGCAATTACATTATGTTTAATTTAAATACCGTTTTGTAAATATTTGAAGTTGAAAATCTCGATATTGTTCGAAACAGTTACGACGCAGCGTCAGAAAATTACCTGTTTCGTTCTCACAGTAATTGGCGAAGATCGTGGGCCATCTCCAGCTGGATTAAACGCTAAAACTTGTATGCGATACTCTGTATACTTGTCAAGAAAGACTAAATTGTGCGCCAAACAAGACGCTGGAACAACTTCTATCTCTTCCTCCTGTTTTTTCTCTAAGTCCTGAGGAGAGTCAGTCACCAAATAAAAAATCTGCAATAAAACAGAAATATCTGTTATAATAAATACAAAATAATACAGATAATGAACAGAGTAAGACTGTAGTATCAATTTACAATGATTAATCTATACTTAATATAGGCAAAACAAAGAGCTATGAATTTGTCACGATTATAATCTATTATTGAGTTTATAAAAGCAATATATAGAGCGATTAATCTGTTGCTAATGTAACTGACAAAATAAGCGAAATAATTATTACCTTATATCCTAGTAAATCGCCATTTTGCATATTGGCTTGGGGAGGTTTCCAACGCAAATGGACTTCGGTGGAAGAGATGGGCTCGGCTTTCAGGTGTTGGGGCTCTCCCGTAGGAACCGCCTCCCCCACGTACACGGTGACCGGCGGACTTGGCGGGCCTTCGCCTTCCGAGTTAAATGGTAGCACTACAATCTCGTAATATCGGTCCTCTGTTAAGTCGCTTAAAACCATTTTCGTTTGCTGCAATAAAGTGAGGGTGGATTGCGTTAGTTAGAACCGAAAGATACATGCAATCGATCTTGATATTATATCATAAATTTAAATTGACATTATAAAGAAAATATGTCTATGTTTTAAAGATATATTATACACTCACTTTGATTCCCAGAATCTCTTCTTTCGGCGTTGCCTGAAGAGGCGTCGGGAAATCCGATACCGGCTGATAAACGACACGATAACCACCCGTTTCATAATCACCGCTCCAATGCACTTCGTCGATCATGTTCCAATGAACCTCGACGCTGGATGTTGTTATCGGTACAACTTTCAGACCAATGACACCCTTTGACGGCGCTGTAAGAAATGTGATATTTTTGCCAGTGTAAAAAAATTTTTTCGAAGAAAAATGGAAAGAACAGAAATTCAAAAAATGCCGAGAAAGAATTTAAATTTTTGTTCCCTGTAATTTTTCTAATTTTTCTAATAAAGCTGTCCTTTCTAATGTTTCATTGAGCGTCTCGTATTATTTTATCTTTGATACATACCTGCAGGCAGAGTTTTTACTTGAGCGGACTCATTACTCCACTCTGAAGGACCTATGTCGTTGGTAGCCTGAATGCGAAACTGATAGTGCGTGTAAGGCTTTAAATTGTTAGCCGTGTAAGACGTCAGAGTGGGCTCCACTCTCTCGGGGATAATTTGGAACGGTCCGGAATTCTCCGACTGTTGCACTGTGTAATATCTATCGGAACAAAAGAAGGGATTGATATGCAGTTTAACAGGTAGAGGTCGATTGTAAGCGAGAAAGATATTGGTACCTTAACGGTGCAAAACCGTCTCTGCCTGGCGTCCAGTTAAAAGTGATCTGACGACTCTGGATCTGCGATTTGCTCACTTGTGGTACCGACGGCGCTTGAGGACGTTCTCTATTGTTCGTGGTAAATACAAGCGCGTAGGCCGTCTTACCCCAACCCAATCTCGTCTGCGCCGTCACGGAAAACATGTAATACTGCTCGGATTCGAGTCCGGTGGCTCTGCAAGTGATTATCGTGATATTTAAGGAGGTTGTAAGGAGAATCAGTGATGTCAAAAATTGCAAAAAATTTAAAAAATGAGCCTTTTTTTATAAATAATGTCACCATGTAATTTTTTTTAGATTTTTTTAACCTGTTAGTTTCTGAGAACATTTATTATATAACAAAGTACGAGATCTTTTTATGAGTTCTAATGGGAGACTCAATGTAGCATATTAATTATCAATAAAAATGACTATTAAGAATGTTAAAAACTAAATAAATTTATGTTTAATATATAAAGAATATCATAATAAAAGTATCTTCAAAAATTTGAAAAATATAATCACATAGTTTTTTCGCGATATTAAAATTTGCACTACACAGCAAAACTGCAGTAATAAATCGATATCGATACGTGTATTTAATTGAAATTTACTTAAATAGCGCAACAAAAACTTAGCATAAAATAGACAATAGTTATTTGTGTAACAAGTGTCGTAAGATGAAAATTCCCGGGTGCGGTTACCGCACTCGCCTTCGGCTCGTGCGTAAACTCCGCACCCGGGAATTTTCATCTTTACACACGACTTACACTCCCTATTTTATGTTGCAAGTGCTTGGAAAGTAGTCTATCACGCACGCGTAGCGTGCGTAATGGGGCACTTTCCATGCACGTGTTGCATAAACTTTTTTTATGTTACACCTGAAATACGTCGGTTTCAAGTGCTCCGCTGTATAAAATACATGTAGACAATTAAGACAATTATGTGATAAAACTTTTACTGTGACATAAAAGTAACATTACAAAATCTTGAACTTTTTCAAAAACGAAACTATAAAAAAATCTAAAAAAATTTACACTTTAACTCACGATCTTATTACTATTTTTAATCAATCTAATCCTAAAATAATCTTTTACATTTCAATTTAAAACATGGAAATTTTATGATTTAAATCGTAAACTGGATAAACATTTTCCAATCTAATATTTTAGAACTCTCACATTTTTAATTTTTATTTTATTTTAAATCTGTAAATTTAAGATGTAATTTTTTGTATAAATGCGATGTAATTAGGTCTATAAAATCCCAGCAAGTACAGATAAACAGAGGGAAAAAAGTCTTTGTACCTGAAGGTTCTGTCTGACGCCGGGAATTCTTTAGAAAATTGGCGATCTTGGCTGTTGTTTAAATGAAACATGACTTTGTATGCGAGAATCTCTCCGTTGGGATCCTCTGGTGTGTCCCAGATAATACGCGCTGTGGTCAAACTCACGTCGGGAAAAGATACATTAGACGGTGGACCAGGAGCTGTGATACAAAACAGAATATTATAGAATTATCATAGAAAATTTCATTCTTCAGAATATTAATTATAGTATTATCATTGAATTTCATTCTTTTTGACTTTACTACATGTTACATTTCACATGTATATAAAACAAAATATACATTTATTGTACTACATCATAATAATTATATTATTAGAACATAATCTGTGCCACACGTTATATCATCTCAGTTGTTTTTGTTAGCAAAGATTCAATTGCAATAAATTTTCACTTACTGTCTTCAAAGGTCTGGACTCTCACAGGTGGGATGCTCAGTGCCCCATCACCAAGTCTCGTGTAGGCTAAAACCTGCACGTGGTATTGGACAAACTTGCGAAGCTCCGTTAAGGTAGTTGTGAAAGTGGTATTGCTGGGAATATTCTTGTACTGGAAGGTCGATCGGGAATTCGCGCCGTAGTATACCTTAAAGCCTTCGATCTGCCCATTTTGATGTTCCATGGGCACGTCACCCCATCGCACTAGAATAGTCGTAGAAGATGTCGCATTTGCTTCTACGTTAATCGGCCCCAGAGAAGGAACTGAAAGATGTCATGTATCTTTACAAGGTGTGTGAAAAATGTTTCACACAAAATCGACTGTATCATCTGTTTTGCAAATGTTTGAGTTTCAAGAAATAATTACATTAATGTCAAATCAATTGTTAGAAACCAACGTACATATATACATATATTAAGAAAAAATTATTTTATTTCTAGTTTAATTGTACAACTTTATTTTTCTAACGTTCTTTTAAAATAACTATATTCAAAAAATTGCATTTTGAAGAGTTACTTCCTTTTTGCGTAACTACGTTCAATTATATATAAAAGACATACCTGATTCACGAGTTCGTTCGATGGCTTTTGGACTCGCCATTGAAGAACCGACGTCGTTGAACGCTTGCATCACTATTTCATAATCAGCGTACTCCTCCATATTTTCCAAAACGTATGAGTTTGCGGTGTGATCGTCGATAATACTACTCTTTGAGACGTTCGATCGCACTTCCGTATAAGTAACATTGTATCCTCGCGGATTTCCGTACCATTCTATTTGTTGCAATGGCTACGCAGAAAACAATACAGTTTTTTTACAATATAATCTCTCTAATCGTTATTCTTCGTTGATAATTAATATAGAGATAATATTTTTTATAATCCGGTAACGATACTTACAATCCACCTAACACGTAACTCGGTGGCACTCATCGCGCGGACCGTGACGTTTTTCGGGGGATGAGAGGGTGGTGCCTGAATCGTCTGAAACTCTTTGGTCGGCTCGGAAGGCTGCGAAGCACCGACGACGTTGTTTGCAATTAAACGAAGTTTATATTGCATGAAGGGAGTCAAACCATCGACGGTGATTGTACTAGCGTCGGGATCGGACACTTCGTAGATATTGTACCACGTCGAGTTTCGCGCCGTTTGTGCCTAAGAAATCGACAACAATTGATCTCGCATATTACTTCTTTCGATTTATTTTCTGTTTTTCATCTATCGCGTTATTCTATCACATTAAATCTTTTCGATTGTGTCTTAAAAATAAATCTTATAAAATTCATGAATTAGTACTACTGAGAACGTGATATTTTTCAGATATCGAGCCTTAGGAGAGTAAATAGATAATAAAACATTATTCAACATAAAATAAATTTTACTTCAACAAAATTTTATTATATATGAAAAGGTGTAACGATTAATAATCTTGGATTATTTCAAAAGGAGCATTGACTGTAGATTGACCAACCTGCACTGTCCACTTTGTGATGGACGAGTTTCCGTCGAATCCCGGCGTAAACTGTAACACAATGGAGAACGCGTCTATGTTGGATAACGCCAGCTTCGTAGGAGGTTCCGGTAGCACCGGTTCGATGCCTGATTGTATGGTCGCCACTTTCGGTTTACCGGGTCCAACCGATGTCCAAGCGCTCACTTCAAATTTGTAGTGGGTCAGTGCCTAATAAAAGAAAAAAACAAGAATAAATAATAGTTATATTTAATTCTTGCACTTTTAAATTATCTTGTTTGTAACTTGATATGATTTTTAGACTTTTTACTATGTTTCTTTTCTATAAATTCATGCTGCTTGAAATTGACCTAGTTTACATCGATCACTTGATATCACTAGTTTACATCGATGACTACCTGAAGATGCTCCACTTTGGTCGATAACACATCTGCCGTGAAGTTTTCGACGCGCAAAGAATCTGGAATGTCTTTAATCATGTATTTCAGTTGATAATGTGTCAATATTCCGTTGGTCTCTTTGGGGGAACCCCACTTAACAGTTAGCGCACGATCGCTGATATCTTCAAATTGTAGATTCTCCACTTCTTCAGGTACTATAACAGATTATAAATACATAAAAATAAATAATATCTACAAGAATAATTTTATTCGTATTCATTTATTATATAAAGTAATTGAAAATATGCCAAAAATAACTTTTCAATTAAATCATCTTTATAGCAATATAATTAATAATTTTCAAGTAGTTATTATAGGTAAACATACCATCTTCACGAGTGTGAATTTCGACGGGCGAGCTTCTTTCACCGTCACCTGGATCGGTGAAGCAGAGCACCGTGATATTATACAGAGTGTACTTTTTTAAACCTATCATAATAGCGTTCTGCTCGGCGAGCGGATCAAATAAACTCGGCGGCACAGTCATCGATTTGTATTCATTCGCTTCTGTAAAATTACCGCCAATCCAGGCTTGCAATTTGTATCCCTGATTAATACCATTGATATTTTGAGGATTCGGTGGCTTCCACCAAACTTTCACCGCCGTTGAATTGAGTGCTTTCGCTTTTACATTTGTGGGAGGTGCTTCCGGGACTGTAAAAATTATTTTTTCAATTTTTAACTGATTTATATAACATTCTAGAGTAATAGTATGTTAATCCATCATATTTTAATAAGTTAATTTATTTACTATGTTAAAATAATAATAGATCGTTTAAATTAAGATCTTATAAAATTACAATTGTAAAGAATAAAATTATAATTTAATTTATTTATACAATATTGTAGAATTATATCTTAATTAATTCCTAGTATTAATTACCTCCTTCCTTGGTTTTTATTTGCAAACCCTTCGAGTATACACCCACGCCTTTTTCATTATAAGCCGCTATTTGCACTTCATAGTCTTTCCATGTAATTAAATCTGTAATGAGATAATTTCTTTGCGCTTCATTGGTAATGTTTTGCACCGTCCACGGGCTGTCGTTGTATCCGAAAAGCGTGTATCTCAATATATATCCCAAGATATGACCATTTCGGTATTCTTCCAGCGGAGGTTGCCATTGCGTTATTATTTCTGATGACGAACGTGCTGAGCCGACAAAACCAATCGGCGGACCACTGGGTGCTAAAAATGAAAATAAAGCGTTTAAATGAAATGCTATATCGAAATTGCACATTGGAGATCGGTCCATAAGTTTACCCGTATTTTGGTAAAGATTCAATATAGCGAGGGAGATATATTATATTGTTATTTCCTATTAAACTAATTACTTGAGCAATTTTCCTAATCACTTACGTTCTTGAGGTAGAACGACGATTTCACTGGCTGCTGACGATGGACCTTCGCCGACGCTATTCTCGGCGCTAACACGAAATTGATAAGACGCCGCGGCTTTCAGGTTATTCAACAATACCCATCGACTGGTCGCGGACACATTATCGCGTTCGGTGATCCAATTTAATATTGAGTCGTGTATAGGCCCTATTTACAACATAACACATATTATAAATTAAATGTATAGAGATATAAAAACAAACAATCATAATATCAATTTTATAATTAAATCTTCTATTGAAAAATTATAAAGTGTTTTCTGAACACACATAATAATACATTCACGCGATTATGTATATTCAAGAAATATTAAACATGTCAGAAAATACAAGTATAACATTAATGCGTATTCAATTATATTTAAAGTACATTTAAGTTTTTATATTCAGATTACACTTACCCAGGTCGGACACCTCTCGTCTCTGGATTATAAATTTCTTGGTAGGGCTGTTGCCGTCGAAGCCGGGTACCCACGAGACGTTGATCGTGCGCGGCGAAATCTTTTCGACCCGCGTGGCCATGACGTTGATCGGTGGAAACGGCAATTCAATCACGCTTAAACGAGCGGATCGGGTTTCATTGCCACCCGGTGACACCACCGAGCACGTATACTCGCCCACGTCGGAAGCTCGAACGGTGACGATCTCGAGAGTGCCATCCGATCGCATCTTCACCCTTTGACTCGCTTGCGTGTTTATCACTCTGTAACAACAAAATGTATCACTTTAAAATCTTCAAACGTCAGAAGAATTACAGGATTTTGTCCTCCCGATTCGAATAATTTTGCTGGTTCTATAAATCAACAATTTATAGTTGATAAAATTAGCATATTTGAGGTACATAATGTAAATAATTCTTAAATATCTTAAATCTATCAGATTTTAATATCGATGTTTTGGAGAATAACACTTCAATCATAGATAAGTTTAAAAAAAAGTAAGCTATTAAATTTTTAATCTCAAACTTTTCAACTGACGCTATTTGCATTATAATATTTCTCCTTATACGTACTGTCCGTTGTGAAACCATGCCATATCATATACGACGCTGGGATCGTTTGAGATTTTACACTGCAATTCGGCGGTACGCCCGAGAAGCACGGACGTATCAACAGGTGGTTGGATAATTTGAGTCCGAACTGTAACAAAGATACAGATTATATACGACAAACTGTGCAATGTTTCCAACGAAATTCGAGCAAAAGAATCGATTTCTATCTTGAGAAAGCATGCTTTCATGATTCGCTCGAGCTTTTTTTTTATAAACGTTTGTCTCAATAATCACCCATAACAGTCAAGTATGCCGATCCGTTAACAGAGCCGGCTTCGTTCGCGCGGATGCAAGTATATTTTCCCGCGTCATTCGGCTTCACCGCCGCGATTAAAAGATCGCCATTATCCAAGACTTGTACTCTCCCGGCAATCTCCACAGGTATCGTATCTGTTGCAATCAAATGTAAACATTTAAACATCTAAACGCGCGGGGAGATAGCACTTCGTAATAAAAGAATATATTTCCAAAGTTCCGAGAATCGCGCCGCGGGGCAATAAAAATGAATAAAATAAAAGACTTAGAGCACAATTCCCAGAACTTCAGAAACATCCCTTGTGATAATTAATCTTATATATCTTCCAATTAATTTTATAAAAATCACACACACACACACACACACACAAATAAGTGTATCAACCAAATTAAAATTTATATAACATATTTATGTTATATATGTATATATACACATATATAATAATATTATATAAAAAATAATAATTAACTATAAGCTTTGATTTAATTACCGTTATAATACCAGGTGACATTTGGCTTAGGCGACGCAATCGCATTGCAACTCAGAGTTACATCTTTGCCGTCTAATACTGTTAGATTCTGTGGTCCATTTTCCATTATCGGTCCAGACGCTGTAAATTACAGAAATTTTGTCATTAATATCGAATCTATTTCCGAATGTTTTCTCACAACGTGCAAATGAAAAAAGAGTGATCAATCGCCGCTTGCAATATTAAACCCATCTGTAATTCTCACCTCTTCTCTATCTCTCTACGCTGATTTCACAAGCTTATTTTTCAAGCATAACACAAATACATATTTAATAGCAAAACTACGCAAACTTATAACTAACAGTAACAATAAGTACAGTCATATTTAATGACAAATGCCGTAAAATAATCGCTAAATGCTAAATGCTAATGGCACTTATCTTGAGACATTCATAAATGCAGAAAAAAATTTGTCTTATCGAAAATATATCTCTAATGTTTGAGAAAACAAGACGTGCATGTCAGTGTTACTTGCAATGTCGCAGACGCGTGCTAAAGTTTATTATTTCATTACGTCAAAATACGGCAAATCGTTCCATTTGATGTTTCTTCAAAAATATCGTATAGAAAAACATTCAACTATATACAATTACAATCACTAATCATAAAAAAAACGTAGAATTGGTCAAAGTTTTTCGCTAAAATTCTATAAACTATAATCGTGGAGCAATAATAAATATTCCAAAATGCTGACATGGTGCTGTTTGCCTTATCAGAGCTACACGCAAATTTGTCACTAGGAGAAGCAAAAAATCGTGAAGTGAAATTTATACGCAGTCTTTAAGCATGTGCCGAAAATGATAATGGAAAAGAAGTGTGGAAATCTCGCTGCAATATTCTTACTGTTTGGATATTGAGAGAACATAAAACGGCGATCAGACTGGCGAATTCTGACTACATTGTAGCCAGCCGCCCAGCGGGCAACTCTGTTTCTCAATCTGCTTCCTAATCCTTTTTCTGTGCCGCACACAAAAAACACGTCATTTATATTAACTCTGCTTGCGAAATGTCCGCGAAAAACGCGACTCAAAGGTATCTTCCTTTAAACAATATATAACATACTTGTATATGACTTAACAATCTTGCTATTAATATAAGAAATTATCTATGTTATAATTTATATTATACACTGGCCAAAAAAGACAACAAATAAACAACATATAAATTTTAAGCTCACCTGGTATTCGAAACTAAATTGTACACTTGCGTTACTTATAATTTTTCATTATCTCCTCTGTTTTGCTTATAAAAATCTCGACTTATATAAAATAAAAAAGATTGTATTGGTATTTTAGTCGCGTGTTTTGCGAACACTCTGGACTGATAATTTCACTATTTTTAAAATTTCGCGATACATTATAAAAACTATGAAAAATTACTTACTTTTCGCTTTCAGCCAGGTATAACTGGACGATTCGCCGGCTTCATTAGACGCGAGGCACTGAAACATCCCCGAGTCATCCATAGTTAATTTCTTAATCGTCAGTGAGCCGTCTTCTTCCATCATGTATCTGTAAGAACGCGAATAAAACAATAGTAAAATACTAAAATGCTTAAATAATTTTCGAGTTCTGATTTCTTCTTATAGGCGGAAACGGATTTAATTTAAATATTTAAGATTATAAAATATTTTCCAAATCTAATCTTTCTTACTTCAAATTATCTTTTCTTCAATGATAATTCCTTTAATATTACACATATATATATTTTTTAATTTGTAATAATAAAAATATCTAGAATAAAAAATTTATTTCTCACTTATCACTTCCATGTGGAACAATTATAGGTTTAGATTTACAGGAAAAAATTCCAACAAAACTGATAATTAAAATAGAAATAATTAAAAAGCTTCTCTCTCTCTCTCTCTCTCTCTCTCCTTCCCTCGGATTCTAATGATCACAAAGGTAAATATTTGCCGAGGCGTACCTAGTTCCCAGTAAATGATCGATAGGCTCGGCATTACGGAACCAACTGATTGTAGGAGGCGGCACGCCATTAGCGTCGCATGGTAACGTTACCGTGGACCCGTAATCGCTTAGAGTTTCCCTTTTCAATTCTGTTATAAATGTCGGTTTTTCTAGAAAAGCATAACGACAAATTTAAGAAAGACTCAGGCCTATTTTTGTTTTCAGTGTTGTATTCTTACTTTTTAAAACATAGTCACAAGACTATTTTCTTATCGGTATTTTACTGAATTATTCACATATTTATTATCTACATGTTTATTGTTGATCACGCTTACCATATACAACAATTTTAGCGCTAGCATTTACAGTCGGATAACCACCACTCCGCAAGTCCACGTGGCAGGAGTAAATTCCTGTGTAAGTTATGTTGGCTGAAATCAATGCGAGTGTTCTGTTCCACGAATCGTTAAAGCTATACGATATCCTAGAGTTTTCGATCGGAATGCCGTCTTTCATCCACAAAGTCCTTAGCTCGTGAAGCGATCTGAAACGATATTAAAGTCTCGATATTAAAGCTACAATTCCGAATCTTCTGGAAAGAAAACATTGACGACATGGTTTGTGCATTGAGAAGAAAAATCATCACATGCAGCGAATGATAAACAAAAATTCGCGAATACCTGGCGTTTGCGATGCAATTTAAATGTGTGACATCTTGATCCTTGATTATCTGCGTGTCCTGCGGCTTGACGATTATAGTAGGAGCTACCTCCGCGTTCGGATCACCGGTAACTTTCAGTTTAAAAAACGGACTGATCTCCTCCTTGCCCAATTGAGTGTTAATAGCCTTCGCTCTGTATCATCAGAAAGGTATAAGTGTAAACTTCGTTTGTTAGGAATTTTAAAACAGCGATTTTGTGCGCTGCAGTTAAAGTATTAAGTGGGATAAGCTACTGCTGCGCACTGATTGCATGAATTATACAAACCTGTATGAGCCTTCATCGTTTTCCGAAGCGTTTAGTATAATTAACGTGTGATGAGTCGTGGCGTACTTTATGCCGTACAAAGGAGTCCCGTCCGAGGAGAACCATGTTACGTCAGGGGTGGGATGGCTTTCGATCGGAGGTAGTTCCAGAATCGCGGCGCTACCCGACTCGACGGTCACCACTTTCTCCGTGAGATCGTCGAATGTTCCCATATCTGAAGCGAATTGAAACGTCGATCTGTCGTCGATCCGTAATCCGCAAAGTGGATATATATCTTTGTTGAGATGATACTCACAAGCTACGGCGAAGATGAGATGATCGCTGAATATGGACCCCACGTCGTTCGTTGCGACGCAATGATACACCCCGGCGTCCTCACGCCCTGTCCTCTGAATACGGTAGTAAGGCCCCGAAGTAAGCTCGACGTTAAGGGGCATTCCGTCTTTGAACCATTTGTACTTTGGTTGAGGATTGCCTATGAAGATGACACAAAGTTGTACATACCTAAGTAATTTTTCTCAACTGTTTAGTCTAAAAGATAGTTAAAGAATAAAAGGTTTAAAAATTGTGTAAAGATAATTAAAAAATGCACAGGCCACCTCTCTCATTGACAAGTATACTTCCTTTAAACTGCGTAAAAATGATTATTTGTACGATCTTCAGTTGAAGAATAATTTAACGTGAAGAAACTCAGTGAATGATTCAATGCAAAGTCACGGACGATGCTACAGCCCGCGAGCTATCTAATACCATTAGTACAGGGTCATACGATTGAATTACATGACGCTGGACATTGATAAGGCTTCATCTGGCCACCGTCTCATCCGCCTGTACGTCAACCGATATTTCTGCAGGACAATGAAACACCATGCGGCGAACCTTATCCTCGATGCTGCTGCGGTCCTTACCTTTCTCTTTCGCTCTTTTATATTTTGTTTATTTTTTTTATTCAAAGTAATATATTGATTGTATACTTAGGCACTAAAATCCCGAGAAATTTTGACAATTCGTACAAATTGATGCCAGAATAGCTCGAACTATTGGCAATTGGATGAAATGGATAAACAAAATGGTAATAACAACTGGGTTTTTATTTCTATAGCATATTTGGAAAGAAATGAAACTAAATTTGCAGTATCTCTAAAGATCTTGCTACTTAAAGCCATTTTAGTATTGAATTAGAGCAACAATCTATTAAAAAAGAAAATATAAGCTTTTTCTGTTCAGAAAGATACATTCAAAATTTTTACAAGTGTAAACAGAGATGCGCAACACTTTCCAAGATTAAGAATTGTTACTAAAATTTATTACCGGAGTAAATTTTCAAAAACTCTTTCTCTATCTCTCTTTGTTGTTCCTACGCCAGGAAATTTTCAGAGAAAGCCCATATGTTACGGTTGTGATTCCTACCTCTCGCTTGGCATTGCAGAAACTTGGTGCGATTCTCGCTAAGTATATTGCCACTGCTAGACGGTTGATTGGTGAAGCGCGGCTCTTGAAGTGGTTCTGCGAACAGAGAAACGTTTTCTTTTTCAGATCGATCTCGCAGAGACTGATGGAAGCCTTATGGCGCCACAGATTACAGATTAGTCTTGCAATTCACAAGTATATTATAAGATTGGTTTATAAATAGTTTGGATAAAATTATAGTAAATATAATAAATGAATCATGTACATGCAAAAGGCGCCTGCAAAGTCATTGTCATGATGTCTACCTAATACCTACAGTAGAAACAAAATAATCAGAGCGCAAAAAGAATAGATCATAAAATAAAAAGTAAATAGAACAAAAAAATAGATCGTAGGACAGATGTAAATTAGGTAGAGTCTACCTATCATATCCTAAGACGTCTTAAAAATGTCTTAAAGATATGTCTTTAAGACGTCTTATGTCCCGATTTTAGACATGCATGCTGTCTGAGTAACATAAGAATGTACAATAAGTACAATATTGATTAAGTTTATGAAGAATAAGACTCGATAAAACGGTAGCAGCGAAACGAAAGGAGGGGAATAAGAAGAGAGATTTAACGTCACAAGGTAACTAATGAATTAAAATATTTAATTGCGGCGTAAGAAGAGGCGGCGGTACGATTTAATTGCGGAATTTAATTTTTGAAGTTCGTATGGCAGATTCGATCTTAATCTCGTGTGATTACACGTGAATTCCATACGGCTGACCGACAGCCTGAGTCATTGCGAGCGTGTACCAGAGACGTAATAATTTATTACGGTGCTCCAAAAAGGCTGACGAACGAGAGGAAAGAATGCGAACGAACGGCCGCGGATGCCGAGGTGCCGAGTCACATGCAACGCACGTAAAGCCGACACGTGCACCCGCCCGTATCCACCGGACGTTCCACGCTCTGGTGATCTTGACACGCGGGTACACCGCACCGGTGTGTCGCAACCTCTCGTCGTTCCCCGTAGAACTACGGTTTGGTCGTGAACAAAAAGGAGCGAGGTAACGATTCAAGTCAAGAGAGAACTTTCAAGTGTGTGTGAAGCTAGCGTCTCATTTTGCGGAAACTCACAAATTATTGAGAGTTCTGACTTCCTTTTCAATAGTTCTAGAGTTCCTGCTAGTTTAAACAAATAGTTCTGGCTTTTAAAGCCAAAAAACGCGTCAGTACAAACTGAGACGCTAGGTTCACGCAGCGTCTCACTTTGTCCTACACAAGTTCCACTACTGTATCTCATCAGATTTTGCGAGATCTATAGTTCTATAACAGTTCTATAAAGAGTTCTGCCATATAAAAGCAAAAAAATTAATTATAAAGTACTAAAAAAAATTACAATGTAACGAGTATACCGAGTTGAGACGCCAGTTGAAATCTCGGAGTTCCAATTTATGTAAAATATTTTTCGAGTAGTTCTGAGCATATTGAAGCATTTCTTAAAGAGTTCCGAGCGTTAGAATATTTGTGTTATATTTTAAAAAATTAATATTAACCGAAAAGTAATCATAACGGAAAACGATGAAACGTTAAGCAAAATCTCGGAGTTCCGGTTTATATAAAATATTTTTCGAGTAGTTCTGAACATATAAAGCATTTTCCAAAGAGTTCCGGGCATTGGCATTGTTGTATAATTTGTAAATAAATTAATAACACTCGAAAGTCAGGAATTTATCGAAAATAGGTGAGACGCTGGCCGTATTTCGACAGTTCTGCGAGTTTTATTATAATTTTCGTACAGTTCTGAACGTGTTCTAACGTTTTCTAAAGAGTTCTGGCGATAAACATTATTTAATCATTTTTTAAATAATTTTTATCGCCCGAGAAAGACGCATTTACGGGTATATGAGTGAGACGCTGTAGGAAATCTCGGAGTTCTGGCTTATATAAAATATTTTTCGTATAGTTCTGAACATATAAAAGCAATTTCTAAAGAGTTCCGGGCATTGGCATTGTTGTATAATTTGTAAATAAATTAATAACACTCGAAATCAGGAATTCATCGAAAATAGGTGAGACGCTGGCCGTATTTCGACTTCTCTGCGAATTTCATTATAATTTTCGTACAGTTCTGAACGTGTTCTAACGTTTTCTAAAGAGTTCTGGCGATAAACATTATTTAATCATTTTTTAAATAATTTTTATCGCCCGAGAAAGACGCATTTACGTGTATATGAGTGAGACGCTGTAGGAAATCTCGGAGTTCTGGCTTATATAAAATATTTTTCGAATAGTTCTGAATATATAAAAGCAATTTCTAAAGAGTTCCGGGCGTTGGCAATGTTGTAAAATTTTTAAATAAATTAATAACGCTCGAAAGTCAGGAATTTATCGAAAATAGGTGAGACGCTGGCCGTATTTCGACAGTTCTGCGAGTTTTATTATAATTTTCGTACAGTTCTGAACGTGTTCTAACGTTTTCTAAAGAGTTCTGGCGATAAACATTATTTAATCATTTTTTAAATAATTTTTATCGCCCGAGAAAGACGCATTTATGGGTATATGGATGAGACGCTGTAGGAATAAATCTCGGAGTTCTGGCTTATATAAAATATTTTTCGTATAGTTCTGAACATATAGAATGATTAAATAATGTTTATCGCCAGAACTCTTTAGAAAACGTTAGAACACGTTCAGAACTGTACGAAAATTATAATAAAACTCGCAGAACTGTCGAAATACGGCCAGCGTCTCACCTATTTTCGATAAATTCCTGACTTTCGAGCGTTATTAATTTATTTAAAAATTTTACAACATTGCCAACGCCCGGAACTCTTTAGAAATTGCTTTTATATGTTCAGAACTATTCGAAAAATATTTTATATAAGCCAGAACTCCGAGATTTCCTACAGCGTCTCACTCATATACACGTAAATGCGTCTTTCTCGAGCGATAAAAATTATTTAAAAAATGATTAAATAATGTTTATCGCCAGAACTCTTTAGAAAACGTTAGAACACGTTCAGAACTGTACGAAAATTATAATAAAATTCGCAGAGAAGTCGAAATACGGCCAGCGTCTCACCTATTTTCGATGAATTCCTGACTTTCGAGTGTTATTAATTTATTTACAAATTATACAACAATGCCAATGCCCGGAACTCTTTAGAAATTGCTTTTATATGTTCAGAACTATACGAAAAATATTTTATATAAGCCAGAACTCCGAGATTTCCTACAGCGTCTCACTCATATACTCGTAAATGCGTCTTTCTCGGGCGATAAAAATTATTTAAAAAATGATTAAATAATGTTTATCGCCAGAACTCTTTAGAAAACGTTAGAACACGTTCAGAACTGTACGAAAATTATAATAAAACTCGCAGAACTGTCGAAATACGGCCAGCGTCTCACCTATTTTCGATAAATTCCTGACTTTCGAGTGTTATTAATTTATTTACAAATTATACAACAATGCCAATGCCCGGAACTCTTTGGAAAATGCTTCTATATGTTCAGAACTACTCGAAAAATATTTTATATAAACCGGAACTCCGAGATTTCGCTTAACGTTTCATCGTTTTCCGTTATGATTACTTTTCGGTTAATATTAATTTTTTAAAATATAACACAAATATTCTAACGCTCGGAACTCTTTAAGAAATGCTTCAATATGCTCAGAACTACTCGAAAAATATTTTACATAAATTGGAACTCCGAGATTTCAACTGGCGTCTCAACTCGGTATACTCGTTACATTGTAATTTTTTTTAGTACTTTATAATTAATTTTTTTGCTTTTATATGGCAGAACTCTTTATAGAACTGTTATAGAACTATAGATCTCGCAAAATCTGATGAGATACAGTAGTGGAACTTGTGTAGGACAAAGTGAGACGCTGCGTGAACCTAGCGTCTCAGTTTGTACTGACGCGTTTTTTGGCTTTAAAAGCCAGAACTATTTGTTTAAACTAGCAGGAACTCTAGAACTATTGAAAAGGAAGTCAGAACTCTCAATAATTTGTGAGTTTCCGCAAAATGAGACGCTAGCTTCACACACACAACTTTCAAGAAGGTACGCCAGCCGATTTTCAAGATACAAAACTCTTTATTATAGTTTTTAACCGGAACAGCTTAAAAGATTTCCACACAGACATTTACTTATATAATTATCTTTAAAGTAGGATGCCTCGACTCGATGTGCGCCTTTCTATAGATATTAGTAGCTTTGAACAAAGTACACTTCGAACGCTTCCTGACTTTCATGACGCAAAACTAGTTCTCTAAACAGAACAGTTTAAAGAAAATATCCGAAAAGATTTATATGATCATCTTTAACCCAGAAATGGGGACCTAAGGTGATTTTTGTATCCCAGTGTCGAAAAAATAAAGCTTACGTCTCAGTAATTTTTTTTATGGATCGAGAATCCATACCTACGTTTCATTCAAAGGTTCCGAGACCCAACCCGCATAATAGAAAAAATTTAAGACCTGTACATTCATAGTATAGACCTATTGAATCTTGTTGGGGTGTAGACACCATTCCAGGTGACCGTTTACGTTATACAAAAGTTAATAAAATATGATAAGAGTTTATATTATAAATACGAAATAATAATATGAGTTACAATAAGTATATATGTAATATGTTTATAATAAATAAATAATAATGTATAATTATAGATAACAATTAGTAGAAAATAGAAAAAATTAAAAATAAATTCAATGAAAACATAATATGTGCAAATACTTAGAAAAAAATAACAAGTAATAAATTTATCTAATGCAAAACATGTTTTGTTAATGATATTTTTGTACATATTTATTATACTTCAATCCGATTAATACATAAAAGATTTAAGGAGAATCAAGTTTTTATAAATATTTATTTTCATTTAAAAGTAATTTATGTAACTTATATTTTTATATAATATAATAAACAAATATCATAAAAATAAATTATTTTTAATCATTCTGGAGCAAATACAATATGAATGATTTCATATATAATTATATATAATTATATAATAATGTTCTTTTTTCTAATAACTATTCTTTTTACGAACCTTTAAATGTGGAATCCTATCACAAAGCAATACATAAGCGCTTTATTAATTAAGATCTCCAGTTTTTAGAAAATACTATCAGTATCATACTAAATTGTTTAATGTGTCGTTTCTTTCGTTTTTTAAATATTTTTTTCTTCTTATTTTTTTCAGAAAATGTTGATGTCAATCTATATTGTCCTTAAATACTAATAAATTATAGACCAATCAAAAATGAGCAATGTGTAATTAATATCAATGACTTTAAATTGGGGTGTAAAAATGACTTCAGATAATTAAGCGCCCATTCCCGGGTTAAAGCAAGGTATCTGTCTACGAGATAAACTCGAATAATATTTTACATATAATATTTATAGTTTGCACAAACTTGTGCATGTATTTGCGACTTCTGCTGATTTGAACCGCGAATTTATGATTTATGATTTATGTGGAACATTCTTTAGAACTTTAGAGAAAGTTCCTACGGATGTATAAACAATAACAATTCACAGGCTGATGACGATCGCGGGCGACGAGTTTGCCGCGCGCATCGTTTTACTAGTCCGGGAGCCAGCTGCCATTTTTTATGACCAAAATTAAAAAACCTAAGATTTTGCTGTATGGTTCATTTAGTATTGCTAGTAAACGAAGTGACCGTCAGCTTGCGCATTTGCGGTGGGTGTTGCCGCGGCAGCCACCCACACACGTATAATTATAATAAAAATAAACCGACATAAAGAAAGCTGAGAATTTGTTTGTACGTTTATTATGATCTAAATAAACGGAAAATAATAGTCAGCTGACTTCATGGTGGGGGGTTGTACGTCAGCTTCTCGCCCAAACATGCGAAAAATATGCGCTGAGTAAACTTATACTAAGAAAGCTGAAATTTGGGGAAGTTATAGTCGACTTTAACAGTTTCACGAAAATAATTGTCCGCTGAGCTTTTCGCGGTGGAAAAGTGCTCAGCTGACGACTGAAAGATACGGGGCGCGGGCGCGTGGCATTCTTTACTGCATCAGCTGAGCACTTTTCCACTGAGAAAACCTCAGCGGACAATTATTTTCGTGTAACTGTTACAGATAACTATAAGTTTACAAAGTTTTAGCTTTCTTAGTTTCAAATAACTTGATTTTTATTAATAAAACGGTGCGTATATGCGCGCGGGCGCGTTGCGCCTATCGCACTCAGCTGCTTATCTCTGTCGCTCAATTACACCCTTAAATATGTCTACATGACAATATAAACAGTAAATACGTATATATAATATTATAAATAATAAACATTTCACATGCAAATGCCAGAAGTAAATATTTATGGATACAGAGATGTATTTCCTCGTCTCGGCTACACGCTCATAAACACCGGAGTTTTATGATCGAATACAATTGTAGCCAAGCCAGTGTGTCCGTTATACTTGAGTAGAGTACATGTACAACGAAAATGTCCAATGTTCTGAGTTTCTGTGTATTTTGCCACAAAAAAAGTGGCAAATTAAAGTGTTTCGATGAAGATACGGAGCAAGTGTTTAACTGTATTAAAGATTCGGCAGGAACATCGTTTGCATTCGGCGGACGTTGTATTGCCTGCAAAAGTTGATAATTATCAGAAATACCACAGTAACTGCTACGCCCGCTTCACAGCTTTGCCGCCGAAGCAGAGAGGATACGATCCAAATAAGCAAGCATCCTCATCTTCAGAAAGAGAGTAAGTATTTTCAGTGCCCTTGAAAACGAAGTAACTTTCGAACGTAGCTACTATTCAAACGTGATGATTTTCATATCGTGTATAACTGTAATTATTTTTTAGTCAAAACGACAGTGCTATTCAAAAGGAGGTTGCTGTTCAAGGTGAGGATGTGGATCGAGGCGAGTTTTCTGCCGAAAGCAAGGATGCAGTTCAAGGCATGGTTTCTGACAAAGGCGAGGGCATCGATCAAGGCGAGGATAACGTTCGAAGCGAGTATCATGCTCCAGGCGATGATGTTAGTAAAAGTGAGGATTGTGACGACGTAGGTGCTGCTGGAAGCGCGGATGCCAATGTTGACAAAAACAAGGATTCCGTAAGTGAGAACGTACCTAAACAACCTGTCTGTATTTTTTGCAAAAAAAATCGCAAAAAACACCAAGGTCGGGAACAACCATTACATCGTGTAGAAAATGAAAAATCTTTAATACGCATAGGGCAACTTGCGTTAGATTTAGACGACATAGCACTTATTGATAAATTACACGATTTGCAGTCACAGAATAAGTTGATGTTTTACCATAATTTTTGTAGAAACACATATGAGAATTCACGTACATCAAAGAAAATTAAAGAAAAAGAAAAGACAGAATGGCATAGAACTCGAAATGTACGTTCTGCAGCATACGAAGAAGTTTGTAAATTGACTGATTACGGCTGGAGAGAAGAGGACAACAAATTTTTATTCAAATGGTTCGACGGCGATCAGCTACCCCCTTCTCTTGGCGATATTACCATCGAGGAAGAAAAAGAAAGTACTGCAGGTCAGAATTATACTTCACTATTTCTTTATTCAAGTGTAATTTTTAGATTAGTTTTGTTTTTAATTTAAAAATACAGTTTAGAAACAATTAAAACAATTTTTTATTATAACGTGAACACTTTTTATAAATAATATTCTAATTAATTTCAAAATTTTGCTCTTGCGTTATTATATTATTATATTATATATGTATTAAAATTATAAAATTAAATTAAAAAACTTTTTTATGTAATAATATATTATTTATTATATTTGCTTACAGATGATGAGGATCGGACGCCGATGATCGATATGGATTACAGCGACCATGAAAGCGAGCAAGAGTTTGAGGGCGATGATGAGGAAGACTGAAGAGTAAATGTCATACCTCATACGTATTTAAAAAAAAAAACGTAAATTAAAAATTATTTTTGTCAATAAATGCGTTAAATATAATTACATATTTGAATATAATCAATAGCATAATTTAGCGTGAGAGAGAAGCAGCTGATGCCGTGAGATAGGCGCAACGCGCCCGCGCGCATATACGCATTGTTTTATTAATAAAAATCAAGTTATCTGAAACCAAGAAAGCTAAAACTTTGTAAACTTATAGTTATCTGTAACAGTTACACGAAAATAATTGTCCGCTGAGGTTTTCGCAGTGGAAAAGTGCTCAGCTGATGCAGTAAAGAATGCCACGCGCCCGCGCCCCGTATCTTTCAGTCGTCAGCTGAGCACTTTTCCACCGCGAAAAGCTCAGCGGACAATTATTTTCGTGAAACTGTTAAAGTCGACTATAACTTCCCCAAATTTCAGCTTTCTTAGTATAAGTTTACTCAGCGAATATTTTTCGCATGTTTGGGCGAGAAGCTGACGTACAACCCCCCACCATGAAGTCAGCTGACTATTATTTTCCGTTTATTTAGATCATAATAAACGTACAAACAAAGTCTCAGCTTTCTTTATGTCGGTTTATTTTTATTATAATTATACGTGTGTGGGTGGCTGCCGCGGCAACACCCACCGCTACCATGGAAGCTGACGTTCACTTCGTTTATTAGCAGACCGAATTGAACACTAGCCGAAAATCTCAGATTTTTTAAAATGATTCACTTAAAATGGCAGCTGGCTCCCGGACTATACCTTTCAACCGGCAATTCATTCCGACCTGATGCACCGCGTGATGCATGGGTCCGCGTTCTAATCACACACACGCGGTACAATCAGTCACGCCGTATCGTAGGCGGATTCTTAAGAAAGAACATCGTGTGATCGCGTCGCACCTGGGCCGCCATAAATATCGATTCGGCCCGATAAGCACCGTCGACGAAAGGTACTTATAAGTACACATGATATCGCTGCCACATATGGCAATAATATGTGACAAGTCTCGCAGTTTGATTTTTTTTCTAGACACAAATGGTTTTTAGATGACTAGCGAAAACGAAAATTTACCGAGGGCTGTATTTTGCGGATATAAATTGATGACGAAATTATAGTCTGATTAATCCATTAAGTTCTAGAAGGCGTCTACGCATTTTTCTGTGTGTGTGTGTGTGTGTGTGTGTTTTAAATTTTTAACTCAAGTCCTAATCAAAGTTTTTGGACCGCAATTGATATTTAGGGATAAAGAAAGTAGCTCTAAAAATTTAGTCGACGATGAGGTGGGATAATTAAGAAAAAAGATATAAAGGTGAAAGTTAGAGATTTAAAAAATCTACCTTTTTGAGTAGAATTTTTGTTATAGGTCACTTAAATAAGAATTATATCGATTTATTCTATTCAAAAAGATAGACTAAAAAATCATTTATTAATTGAATATATTGTAAGGTTATTTTTGAAGTCCCGAGGTATCGAACGGGAGGAGTCAGGATATATGTAATAAATACATTAGCCAGGGTTTAACGGTAGGAACGAATAACTTTATTCGATATGATCCATTGCTCGGATTCCTTATTCTAAATGGTACGCCGGAACGTAACGGAAAGCATGAGCACGACCGATCCCTTCGAGTGGTCCTTTCCGACTAACTGTTTCGTTTTACCGAACTCGCCTTCTCTTGGTTGAACATGTTCGAACAGGTTCGCGACCGATGCCCGTTTTATGTCCATATATGGTCATATCGTCATCCGCTTTATGACCATATATGGTCATCTCGTAGAATCTCATCAGCCAATCGTGGGCTTTCGCAATCGCGACGTATCGGCAGCGCCGCTAACGCCGCTAACTCACGCGGCGATCATTCGGAGCTGCAGGCGCGAGTATTCGCGCCGTCGATATCTTACAATATGTCAGTAAAAAAGCACACAGAAACAAATTATGTATTAACAGTATTAGTGAAACAAATACTTATTTTATTAAAACAAGAGCCTGACGTATTGAATCAACAAGATTATTTCCAATTAGATTAATGTTGTGTACATACATCATTTTTTCCCGCAGAAATCACATTTTTACTTCTACTTTCAACCTTTATATATTTTTTTAAGATATCCCACCTTATCGCCGATTTTTTCGGAAAGAGCAACTCTTTTTATCCCTATAAATGCCAATTTTAAAACTAAAAATTTTGATTAACCCGAGTTACAAGGATTTAAAACAAAAAAACGCGTAGAGGTGTCCTAGGATTTAATGGGTTAATTTTCGACTTTACTTTAACAGAATGTTCACGCGAGCCTTAATTACAAATTATAAAAAAACTTAGGTGTATGTAATGCTAAAGATCGGACAGTAACGCACGGTAAACGAGCGTGCTTATCCTGGTTTAGGATTTTCTAAAAACACGGATCGGTCTTTATCTCGAAGTAACTTAATATGCCTGTGTCGTTTTATCTGTCATTTTTGCGAAGAAAATTCCACCTCGAATTAACCAAAGTATGCTCTGATGTGCTCCTTTGTATCCCTCGCATTCCTCATCTCGTCAACATAACGGAGCACTGGAATCGTTAAGAGTCTCTTGGACGCGAACAAATTAAATTTTTTGTATGATACAACGGTTTATCTCCGCGAAGGCTAACTTGTAAGGGGAACGAGGTTTATATTTTATTTAACGTCGTTAGCGTTTCAGGTGCCTCGCGTAACGAGGATTCAGCTGAAGGATCCAGTTTCCGGATCTTATCTCCTTAATTATTGCGCATCTTGCGAAAGCGTGATGAGGTGACACCGTGACGCTAATCGGGCGCTTCACGAGAATGCGCAATTCGTAAAAACGCGTGTGTAAGAAGACACGTTGAACACCTAAGAATAAACCGGCTAAACCCTACATTTTATGCGCCCCTATTTAACTGCCGTTATTTATTTCAAGCTCGTTGCAAGCTCGCTCTCCGCCGAGCAAAAGAACAGGCACTTTAAAGCTAGAACATTTCCTAGAAGAATTCCTAGAATGTGCTCACGGGGGATAAAATAAATTATGCAACGTTCTTTTGTTAAGGTATCGCTAAATGCGGCGGGAATAAGATATAGGTGGAGGTGTTAATGTGCGAGGAACAGTACACTCCAAACGAGACTCTCGTTTGCGGGCTAATTATTGCAGAGGTAAGCTTCTCGAGTATTAACAGGTGCAGTTGTTGCAGCACGTGCTGCGCCGCTCAATAAGTACTTGCAATCTAAGCTGTGCTGTGGATTTTAAATTCTTAGCACGCGTCCGAACGACTTACCGCACTGCAGACTGATGTTTTGATATATAGCTAACAATTTTTATCTACGTTAAAAGTTCTTTGTAACAGTAATATTTAATATTTGATTATATGTATAAACTGATTTTATAATAAGAATTAATAATTTTGATGTAAATAAATTAAATTATTCATTTATATGTAATACTATTATATAATAATAATTATATGATATAGGGATTATATTTTGCAGATGAAAACTAGAATCTCTTTACAACAAGTGGAGAAAACAGCGAATTTCGAAATAAATAACATTAATAGCATTTCACGTTCACTTTCTGTATTCACTCGTTCAATAAAACCGACGATTGACTTCAGCCAGAATGTAATCGATTCAGATTCTCTCGAGCGAGGGAAGAGAGTATACGTGTTACTTAACGCTTTTAAAAACCGCTCGTTCTAGATCCTCTAAATAGTCTTGCGTCCAAATGGAAAGTTCGAGCATCATATCGAGGATGCAAATCGCAAGTTAATTAGAAGTAGACTTTCATGGAATTTTAACGAGAGAACAGTTTTAACGGAGGCATCTTGGCAGAAAATGACGTGTAATCGCTTTCCAAAGATTCATGAGATTCATGAGTTGAATTTTCGCTAAGTATTCGATGAAATTCCAATCATAACTGCATCTGCGAGAAGAAAAATAAATGTCGATTTCGATGCAGAGATAAAAATGATGCATTCGCAACGCGTATTAAGACCTTTATTTATTTTAAACAAACTTTGGACGGTTTTAACTTGTTCCCTATTTCTACCTTTGCGAAAAACCGCCTGGAATATACCTATGTTTCCAGAATTTATACTTGTATTAATTATAATTAATTCTTCACTTATAAGTAATAACTCAAGTGAATATATTCTTGCGGCAAATTTAGAGACTTTTAGTTGGCTCATTCATATATATTGATCAACTCCTGAAATATTACTAGATAAAAAAGTAAAGATTATAAGATAATTTTCAATTTTAATCATACTTAAGAATGACGCTCTATATTCAAACAGGATGCGCAATAATAAAAAAAAAGACATTAGCCTCTTGAAGTTATGAAATTCGCGAAATACCTTTTAGTCAGGCAGGTTTATATTTCCATGTTAAATATTTCATAAATATCTGACGTAAGCAAATCTAGAGCATCGGAAATGAAACGCGTGCTCCTATAAAAATTGTGTTAGAACGAGTTACTGAACATAACTGTGATGGCAATCATCGCATGATTCGCCGTGCACACGACCTCACACATATACACGCAACACAGGTACAATACGTGCAAGCCGAGGCCGCTGAAAAAACCCCTATTTTAAGCGACGCAGCTGTCACTAAGGGTAAAACGGGGTGGCACGTTTACAGAGGGGCATGGACGCGGGTCGCGAACGAAAGGCTTTGGTGTCGTCCAGCAAAATGAAGGAATTTCTATTTCGCGTACGCGACCCAGAAACCACCGTCGGGATCCATTCATCTTTAAGCGGTCGTGCCGCTACAATTTGGTTCGTTGTATGCTAACGATGCGAAGGACGTGATAAACGGTAGTCTTGCGAGAAAAATCGAAAAAACGCAAACCCGGCACGTTTTGGTTAGCGGAAAAGTGCAAGCGCATATTAGAAATAATTTGAACGTTCAAGAATAAAAAATATAACCAACTGCTAACTAAATATCAGGAAACGCGGAAAAAGATACAATAAAAATATGTAAAAAATAAAAAAAAAATATATAAATATATATATTTATATACATAATTATATATATATATATATATATATATAAAGTACGAATAAATATAAATATTTTATATTCTTATATTTACAATGTTTATTCTTATCTCTGGATCATAATTATAATTACAATATTACTTTGAATAATAATTTTGCATAACTTTTGCAAGAGATTTCTCAGCGCGCAGCGCGAGAACTGGAGAGTGACGGAAAGAAAAAAAAAGAAAGTCTTCGGAGCGCGATATGCAGGGACAAGCACTTTTAGATATACTTGCCACGGATTCCGAACGGAGATGCCCAGATAATACACACCGGTCGGTGGGGGCGAGGCACCGCAAAACGTTGCGCATTGCGTCTTACTGCACGCAGCCAGCTATATTGCCGTTGTCAGGGTGCTGACTCCCTTTTCACTGCAGTCTGCAGGTGGCCAACCTCTCGAGTTCTCTCGGGTCGCGCCACTTGGCGGATATTTTTCGATATCGGAGATTTTTCAGAATTTCCTCGACAAATTTCTAGCTCCTTTTTTTATTTTTCAATCTTATGGTTTTATCTTTTGACCACGTACGCATAAAGGAAATATTGCTGTGTAAAACTTAAATTTGTTTGACGGAGTAGTTTTTAAATTATTTATGTTATACCTATATATGGAGGGGTAAAAACCACACATGTAAGTCAATTTTTATTAAAAATATTTTCTCGTGTGCATAGATGCAATTTATATATTGTACAGATTGCATCTATGCACACGAGGAAATATTTTTAAAAGTTTGACTTACACCACTGTGGTTTTTACTCCTCCATATGTATAAAATAATACAATTTATACATATATATTACATACATATATTTAATATACATATAATTATTTAAATTTAAATAAAAAGTATATGTATATAAAATATATCTTTGCGTAATAAAATCTGTATCAAATTACCTCGATTATAAATGGGAGGATGTTTCTTATTAAAATCATCTTATAGTATAAATCGCTACTAAAATGCTTGTATTCATTCGAGTAATCAATAAAAAACCGGCAATGCGGACGTAGAAATGCATATTCTACTGCAAATTAAAGTGCGCGGATTCTTGAATTATTTCTGATGGTAACTATTATTCGAAGTTCCTTTAAAATGCGCCAACGGCGGCGGATGCGATCAATCCTCTTAAGTGACGTAACATGCGATGAACTTTTCTCACAATTTTCCAGATATAACATATATACGGTATCTCAGGCAGAAATTGCACAGCGTTATTTCTTGCCAAGTTTAGAGTTGACTTATCTGAACAAAAAAAACGTCCACATGTTTCTGTAAAGTTAGCACTTTATTTTTAAAATATAATTAATAAAAGTTGTGGCTCTTACTCAAAGACCTCTATAAGATTCCTGATACATTTCAAAAATAGATTAAATATGATTCGATTAAATATGAAAAATAGAAATCTGGGTAAACGGAGCGTCAACTTTACATTTTCATTATTTACTAAAATTGCTAATAATTTTTTCATTTCAATCAGAAACGTGTTGTCACAGTGCTTTTCGATAAAAGCACTATCAAGAATTGTCGAGAAAATGCTATATTTCTCATTCCTTTTCTTAACACGCAGAAACTACACTGTTAAATTCGTAGTGTCAAATTATATTCAATTTGAGTCATTTTTAATCATTCCTATAGGTCGCCACTGTTCCTACTCAATATGTCATTAATTTAATTAAAATAATGTTAATTTAACTAAACCAATAGAGTTAAAATAATGCTGGTTTGTATCAAAGTAACAAATTCGACACACATGGTAGTTAAAAATAACAAAATGTTATTTAAGGAGGGGCGGCGGTATGGTCTAGTGGTAGAGCGCCAGACTCGTAATCTGAGGAACCAGGTTCGAGTCCACTAGAGCCATGAATCATGGAAAAGTTTTTTTTCCGAAAAAACCGCGCCTCTCCGTGCAAGATGCGGAGAAAACTGGGCTCCGTCTTTCGGAAGAGACGTTAAACCGTTGGTCCAAAGGAGGAAACAGTAAGGTAGTGGATGAATTTGAGGTTAGGGTTAGGTACGTTCCTTCAAAACGCCCTTTAAGGCTCCTTGAGGTATATAAAGTAAAATTCTTTATCCAAAATGTTATTTAAGATATTTAAATGTCATCCTTTAATATTTAACAGAAAATATTTTCATCATCTTAATTTTAGAATCTTAATGTAATAAAACTGCACACCTGAAACCAATTCATGTTTCTTTGATTCCGGAACACCCTATCTGTCTGTCATTCGCGAGACATCATTCAGTGTAACGCGTTCGAATGCGATTGCGGAGCGACTAGCATGCATGAAAAGTCGGTGGCGGTTCAGACCAGACACGATACCAGGGATATTTGGCTGTTCGCCAATAAGCCGAGAGCAAAACGAGCGAGTTTCACGGTCGAGATTGAACTCTAGAATGCACCCGACCAGGAGAAGAGGCCGTGACCCCGTAGAGAATTAACTTCGCGCGAATTTCCTATTGCGTTCTCATATATACAATTTGAAAAATAACAATAAAAACGTCATTTTTCATGCGTGACCTGCATGCGAGAGTCGAGATATTTTTTGCGTAACTTTTGAGATAATATAACCGCGAACCACGAATTCTTGCCGCACTATCGTCGTAAATATCGCTACTCACGCGATATTTATGATATCTCCATCGCCACCATTGTTCGCGGTGGTCGGGAAATTGGGACAACCATAGTTGCTTTCGAGTGCGCAGCGGTTCCTTCGCCACATCGCGTGGAAACGTTTACAGTTTCGCGAAGCGAGAGGAATCGCGCAAGGTCTCGCCCTTATACGCGTGCGAAAGCGGCTTTGACCGCTGCACTGAGTCGCGCAACGTCTCGAGCTTGAGTGAAACGAGCTGCAGTTGGCGGGGAAAATATTTTCGTTTACGTCGAGACGTTTATTTATCCTAAAGGGACACCAAGAACACCAACTGTGGGGATCTTGTTTCAGATAAACACGTCGATCTGTACATGTCCCACTCCTTATCCACCTTCATTCTTCTTTAAGACGCTTTAGATTCTTCTGGGCAGTTTTTTGTTTCGTTTACATTCTGTCTATTTTATGGTATAAACATCATTATTTCTTTTACATTCTCTTTCTTTAATTTCTGGTAGGCACTACTAGCCTTATTGTAACGCCTTATTTTTTGCGTGTATTCTTTCGCGTTGCATTTGTATATCATATTTGTCTTGTAAATTATCACTACCATCTCTTATGCATAAATTATTATTATTATATACTGCGTTCCGATGGACGACGATGAGTCAGCGCCTAGACGAGAAAGGGGTTTTTTCAGGGGTTTGTCTAGAAATAACCATCCACCGGCAGTGGAATGCACTTACTAGAGTACAACCATGCAGGAGTGCAAGCAAGGCACATATGGTAGAAAAGTTCAGGCGTGTAAACTCGCACGAAATCGCTGCCACGTGTTGTTATCCGTAGTCGATGCACGTTCGGGGCTCGTAAAAAAGGCGAGAATTGAGTTAGTTTGAACATGCCACGTTTCATTGAGCGTAAACAATCCGCGTCCCGGAATGCGGTCGACTTCGGCGAGCCATCCAAGGGAGCTTCCGTGAACTCTTCAACCATGAGAAGATGCATGATGCATATATCGATCGTCAGATCGATTTTATCCAGTTGTTTACTTTGATCCCGGATATGTGACTTCACTTCTCAACTCGTAAAACAATATTAATAACGGAAATGAGTTTAAAAACTGATTTATGAGCGTACAAAGATTTCTATCAGTATACGTGAAAAAGATGACATTTGAAAATCACGAATGTCGCATACGTTTCTAAGCTGATTTTCCAGAAAACAAAATATTAAACATGCGTGACAAAATGACGATATGTTTTTTCACAAATGCACATGTTTCATTTACTTGTCCGCGCGCATCCGCACCGTCGATTACGGCACATCCCCTCTACGGTGATTAATAGCTGAAGGTGCATCGTAGCGAGAAATTGCAAGTCGCTCGTATGCGAAGTATCGCCGAGACTGAGAGCCGTCCTGTTATCGCAACGGTGCCGGCCGAGCGTTTAAAAACCGCATGTTTAACGAGGCACAACTCCGAATTAGCACACAGCTACATGCAGATTCCCACCGAAGATACATTCCCATAGACGCACACCGTTTGTCTACTCAGTCTACTCGTATTGTGCATCCCGTTGTCCTGCAAATCCTTCCTCCGTAATTACAAGTTTTTCATATACCTTTCTTTATCGTATTCATTTATTTCTAATTATCTTCCTCTTTCATGAGGAATTTTAGTTCACATTTAGTTCACGTTTATATCATTTATCATAATTGTGTTATCGCTTTCATGACTTCCTGTTCTTCTACCTGGTATCCTTTTACACCTTTGAAAACCTGAGAACGTTAGTGATCTCATCTAAACGTAATTGCAGGTTCTTGAACGGTATTTAGTCTGCTCCTAAGTTTTCAAGAGATTTTTCCGGGGTCTGTGTGTGAAGGGAGAAAAATCGTTGTCCGAGTACTCCTTGGGATAAGAGAAAAGTTTAAGTAACGTCGCGCAAGAGCGCAGGCAGGTTCTTCCACGCGTTGGTTCACGAGCTTTAAATTAGCGCCGTACCGTAAAGTTTTCGGGGCTCCGCTCCGTCTCCGACGCGGATGCACTCTCCCCCACGTATTTGTTATGCACGCGCGAGTGCACCGGCGGGAGGATGCAGTGGATGCACGCGTTCCGAAGTTCAGTGAACAATCTGGGATAAAACGAACTGGGGGCAGCTGTCGGACCATGTGCGGCATGTATACGTAAGCCGGTAACCGGGGAACCTGTGCGGGTCGCCTCGCCTGCTGCAACGCGGATGCAAGGATGCTCTCCAAAGGGAGGTCCTTTAATGCGTCCGATTACACGCGCGGCGCACATCCCCCCTGCTTTATTCTCTCCTGCGGCGTTGTGGCGGAAAAAAAAATTGTTTCAATCGTTCGGGCGGAAGACGAGAACGACGGAGTTGCATGTGTGTATACGTCTAAAAATGCGGAGGACTCCTCATCCCAAATCCCAAACATTCAATTAACAACAAACAGCGTAGGATTTCTATTTATTTATACCGAGTCGGCGGCAGATGTAAACTGGACTAAACTGAACCGGATTGAACCGAACGGAGAATCAGTGGTTGGAGCACGATGCACGCGATGCACTCTTGAAAAACGATCCGTGACCCGGCTCCGTGACTTTATTTCTGGCCGTGCGTGGCCGTGCGTGCACGCGTGCAGCCAGACGGTCACGCGGCGACCGTAGTAAGCGGCGGCGTATTATGCGGAGGGTCTCCGCGCGGCCTATTTTACGGCCTTGAAGAAATCCTGCTTTACCGCGTCACCGTGACTGGGCACTGCGTGAACGCATCATGAGAAGAACAAAAGCACATCTACGAGGTGCAAAAGACATCACGCTGCAGGACATCCAAGGCGAATATTTCCGTTCGTTAAAGTTTTGCTATATGTGCTCGTTTGATGAGGTAATTACGGTAAAGGCTGATCTACAATGTGCTCTTTGCTTTCTGTTTTTTGCTTTTAACCTCTTTGCGACTATCTCGTATTTCGCAATTCCGTCGCGTAACGTGATGTTTCTTGTCTCTTCTGAAGTTCGTCAATTTTTATCTTGGGCGACAGAGAACAAAAAACATCGCGTTACGCGACGCAATTGCGAAATACGGGATAGTCGCAAACAGGTTAAGAGCAAAAAACAGGAAGCAAAGAGCACATTGTAGATCAGGCTTAAAAGATTAAGTAAGAAACAATCTGACTTTCCTTGTTTTCAGTGATAAAACTATCTTCTCTGTACATTCGATTATCCAATCATTGTTAAAATTGGTTTTAAAAAATATGTAAATTGGCAAGAGAAGATTCAGAATTATAGAGAGAACCTCAATTGGATCAAGTTACATCCCGAGGAGCATGCGGCAGTTTCTCACAGTCCCTTCCTTCGCGTGACGTCCTTCGTCCTCTGCCCTTCTTTTTCCCTTGCTCTTACGGATTTTGTTCTCGCCGCGAAGGAAACGTCCCATGAAAGGATCGACGTACAAATCGCTCGAAGGGGAACGCTAGCAAGGCTGGCGATCGCGAGAACGATTTAGCGTATCCACGCTAATTCCTCTCGCACGAAACAGGAAACCGTGGTCAAGATGAGAGACAACAGAGGCGAAGGTGGGCAGAACGGATAGAAATCGAGGAAAGGAAAGGAGTCATGCAAACCTCAGATTCGCGCTCAATGTATCCAAACATTACACGAATTTAATAGCTTTTTCGACTGGACTGGGTTGGGTTGATCAAACCCAATTTATTGTATTATCACAACGACCAATGAAACTGATCAATTTGTCGAAGTCATTAACCTTTCGTAGTCACACTTCTCTAGAATCCCGCGATAGTCCCACTGGGTCGTATTGACCCAATCGATTTTTAATGGTTGCCACTTTAATGGTATCGGTCCAATCGGGTTCAAATAATTCTGGAACATACCTTAAACATTCTAGAATATAAAAAAACTGCGGTTTTGTGAGAAATCAAATGGCAACATGTTGAAAAAAAATCGTGAACAGTACATGATTAATGGTCTCTACCTATAGAGAATACTTCAAACTCTTCTAGATGGCGGATCAAGCCCCATTTTAAGCTAGACATTTAGCTGATATTTAGATCCAAATGAATGTGGGTCATATTGACCCAAGTGACTACAAAGGGTTAATCGCTTTAGGAGCCTAGTTTAGTCGAAAACTAGATATAAATTCTTTGCTTATTTTCTCTACCCATCCTTGAGATGTTTTCCACTTATTAGAAGTTTTCCGCTAAATATTCTTTATTTATTTTGTCTGCTCGCGATTCAGAATGAAACGGAAAGGAGTGCAAACTGCTCAGTAGATAATTTGTAATGTCTAATGTCGTTACGTAAATCGTGGAAACATTAAGAAGTCGCTAATAGTCGTTTCACGAAGGTGACTCGTTGCGCATCGCGCGCTAGAGCCGTCCAAGCCACAATAGCATCTCTCGGTGAGAGTGATGCAACGGTCGATGATTAATCCCGAGGAAACGCGGAGTGTTCCCGGAACAGACGATCCGTGTTAACGTTAAGCACCCGTCTCCAATGTCCTTTCGCACTCGCACTCAGGTGAGCGAGAATTTTCCGTTACCGATAGGGACCTTGAGTGAGCGAGCGTTGCGCAAGCTGCATACTAGCAACTGACTCGAGACTCGAGCGTGTGCAACGCGCGCGTCGTCCCGTTCACCGATATTTTCACTTTTCATCGCGATTCTGCCGCGTGGTGTGTGGTCAGTGGCGGAACAAAGGAAACGCGGAGGAAATGTAGCGGCGGCCGCGCACACGAGCGAAAGAAAACGGAGGAACGTGAACAGAAGAAGCACGTGGGAGATGAAGTGCCGCGACGCGCGAGAAGGGCGTCGAAAGTCGGAGAACGAGCACGGATGCACTTGCTTCGACACATGTGACTCAGCTCATGCTGGGAAATGTCGCGGGCGACATAATGGCGAAGAGGCATGTGTAATTTACTTGCCGTGGGCGTGACAGAAACGGAAAGTCACGTTTCGCAATTTTTCCACCGCGTGCACTCGACGAAGGTATTACGTCTATCGGGAAAGTGTTTACACCGTGACGTTGCGCTACGCGGGAGATTTATCGTATTGCATCAATCTCCCTTCCTCTTGTCGATTCTTAAATCTCAAATCGCGTGGTTTTTAATTATCCAAATATTGTAAAAAATTAAATTACATTTAAATGCGAAGTAACGCGGTTTTTCAACGGCACGCAACACTGATGAAACGGGAAAGAAATAAGTCTCTGTCTCTGCTCGGTAATTCGCTGGGAACGCGATTGCCACGCTCGGCACGATATCGGAATGAGCTGCGGAAATCTAACATTGGCGAGCTACCAAAAAACAATTTGGCGCGAAGCGAACAATTCAAGGATTCGCTGCCGCTCGTAACGACGAATATCCGAGGAATTCGTGCCTTAACAAAAAATAAATATGAGAAATTGCTGCAAATGAACGGAATTGCTGCGAATGTACGAGATACGCGAATATGGAACTTCTCTACCGTACCACGATAGAAACTCCTAATTTATGACGCCGAGTGCAAGTACACAGCAGGCCTAAGGGAATAAAACCGAGAAGTTAGAAAGAGAGAGAAAGAGAGAGAAAGAGAGAGAAAGAGAGAGAGAGAGAGAGAAAGAGAGAGAGAGAGAGAGGAATACGAAGGAGAAGATGATGAAGAAGAAGAAGAAGAAGCCATGAAAAACGAGAAAGCCTTGTCGAGGGAAGGGAGGGAGCGGTCAGTGGCCCCTGTGCACCGGCTACCGCGTCCCATGGCATCGCCTCGCGTCGACGAGTTCCACGCCGCGGCGAATAATAATGGGAATTACAGAGTGGCGCACTGTGAGGACTTGAGGCCCGCGCTGCTTTTTGTCGTCGCCAGGTCTCATGAAGATAAAGCCCCGCGACTACGGTAACGAGGTCGAGACAATAGCGGTCCCGAAGCACAGCGCGGGGCCTCCGGTTCTCCCGGCATTCTGAACGTTCCGCCTTTCCTTCGAGGAGCCGATATGCGGAGGAGAGGGGCCCGTGGGCCCGATGAAGAATTCGCTGTAATAACCGAGAGACGGTGGGTCAAAAATTCGAAGATCTTCCGGCTTGCATCCGATATCTCTCAAAGGAATCTCGTCTTCTTCTCCTTTCGGACATTCGTCCTCTCTTTTACCCTTTTATCTAGTTGCTTCCATGTATTTAATCGAAAAATTAACGGCAATAACGATGTTTTGTTCTATATTTTATTCTTTTTTCTGTTAATAGTAACTGAAAAACATTATTCTGGAAATACACTTCCGCTTATTTGCTTTCTGCTATAAACTATTATATCCTGACATTCTGGTAGGAGAGCTTGATGCGCTCCAATACGTTCAAATCGGCAAAAAGGATTTCGCAGACGGGAAGAAAAATGAAGAAAATATAGGCTAGGCTTCAACGAGAAAGGAGATGGACGCAGGTATCAAACGCAGAGGATTCCGCGGCGTGAAGGACAGGAAAATGACTGTAATGAAGATGACGCGGTCACGGAACGATAAAAGCAAAAGGTGGCCGGCACATCCGGTCGCTCGGAACGGCGCGGGGCGGAGAGGATAACGGCCTAAGGCCACTCCGGAGCCGGTAAAGGCCGCAAACTACGATCTCCGTCGTTTGCCGAGTTTTTGTTATCGCGACTCGCAGAAATCGTTGCGTCTTGCCGGTATATACCATCGGCGACGTTACGTTCAACTGTGCCGCAATAAGAGTATCGTACGGAGCATTCTTCACAACGCATAAGCGTACTCCTTCCAAACTGACAAATTATTTGATCGATTTTAAATTGACTTTTCCTCTATAAAAATTCCGTGGTATTCACGATAACTTTTCGGGATACAAACAATCGAAAAATGCAGAATTGCTCAAAAACTAAGCTCCGGTAAAAGGAACAAACAGGTAACAAAAACATTTTCAGTTCGTTTCGAATAGATTCTATTTCAATGGAATTTTAAATGTAGAGTTTACATACTTGTGCAAAGATAGATAATATTAAAAATTATGTGTCTATATGTGTGATACAAAACGGTAACTTTTGCGACGTTTCCGGTGAGAAAAAATCGATTTGAAACGGGCCAAAACATTGAATGAATGGTCTCTTTTGCTTTTTCGTGATTTTAGTCCCTTCTGAAATTCGTCGCATTTTTGAATGACTAATCCAGGAAGTCTCCCCGGGATACGCACTCGATAGTCCTAGCCGAAGAAAGGCACACTCGCTCAATAACGTAAGTAGGAGGCTATAGAAAATGGTGGGAGCATAAGGGGGAGACCGGCTATTCTACGGGCGAGGGAGCAGAGAGGGACTTGTCGAGGACCACAGGTAAAGGCCCTTGTTCTCCATTGTGCCCCGGTAGAGCTGACGCCAGTGATAGATACCTTTCCTAGCGCACCTATACGTATGTGTATATACGGCTACCACTACAGTCTTTTGCGTGTCTTCTGCGTATCTTCCACACGCAGGTTAAAACGCAAGCCCTTTTTATATCGGCCAAACGTGTGGGAAATCAGCTCAGTTTTCTTCCACGAAGTCCATCAGATAACGATAACGCGAGATAGCATGGCAACCAATAACGTCTCATTTTATTATTATTTGTTCTTCTTTTCTTATACTATATTTTCAATCAACGTTTTAGAGATATGTGAACTATTCGAGTACAAATCTCACCCGATTCAATTCGATTCGAATTTCTATGATTCGAATCCAAACAATTTGAAATTTTCGAATCTAGAAGATGGTTCGAATATGAATCATATAAAGTGTTAATTTAAAAAAAAATTATATTTCCCATCAAAGCAAAAGTATAGTCATGTTAACAGGTAAGTACGTTAATAGGTGCCATGCGTTCAGTAATATAACAACTCACTGAGCGGCTAAGTAGCAGTCAAAAAGTTTATTTCTAATTTTTGACAGACCTCTGTAACTCTATCAAATTGTAAAACTTTGAATATGCGTAAAAAAATAGTAAGCTATGAGTATTGATAATAAAATTTTATTTTATTTTAATTTCTGTGTATGTAATTGGATAATGTTATTGGATACTACATTAGAGTATTTTAATAATTTATGTATAATTTTTCTAATTGTTTCAGTTACTGCGACATTAAATTAAATATATTTTATTAGTTTTATATTAAATATTTAAATATATTTTTTGCTTTAATAATAATTTATTTTATATAATCAATATTATTTTTCCATATTAAATCTCTTATTACCTATGTATTAAAATTCAATCTAATATCTAATAATTATATTGTTAATTAGAAATTATATTTCAACGATTCAAGTCGATCAACATAAAAAATCCTTGATCCACATCTTTACAATGTTTACGACAAAAGGAAATCTATTCTATAAATTGTAAATCTAAGGACAGATATTTCACGGTTTTCTGTGTAACGAATGCCACTGATTGTGAGCGAAACAATCCCAATTTTACGAAACGAGAATCGCTCGATTTTTATTTAAAAAAAAATAGGACGCGCGATTTGGTAGGGAAGAACGAGACTTCGGCATCGCGACTCTTATCTCCCTTTATCTGCCGGTCGGCTGGTATCAATGCTCGACGTTGTCCAAAGAAAATTTAATCAATGAAGGTCTGTCCTCATTATGAAGTTGCGCGTGCCAGAAGCGGAATGAGAAGCGGTCTTGATTTTTTTTCTTGTATCTTCTCTAGAAAAATCAAAGGGGCGCGAGTGACCTTTGAATCAAGGCTCGAACAAACGAGCCAACTATGTGTCGATTTACTTGAATGATTTGGAGTAGACACGTTCAAACTTCAAGTTTGGAACGTCTGTGAAATTGGCCCCACTTTTTCAAAATTCGAAAAAAATTCAAGTTTTGGACCGTATAGTTGAAGAAGAGAAATCTATTTTTGACAGAATATTTGAAGATTTAACTATTTGAGCTTTCGGTTCAGAAAACTCGAAACAAATTTGAGCTCGCAGTTCGATAAGGATTCGAAGACGAAGTTAATTATTCGTCGCAGACGAAAACAATCAGTTTTCGTTTGTTCCCTTCTCGCGCAATATAATCAACTATATTACTTTGCCATTTTGCTTTAATTCAAGTTCGAACAGATACCTACACGATGCATTCAATGTACTTGCCTCGCGAAAATATATCTTGTATTTGCGCATCTGACTTTTAGTCGCACTGTTTTCGTGCTAGACGCGAGAGGAAACGTGGAAAGTGAGTAGAAAGGGTTAATTCAGTATTGTCCCCATGCGGCACGTGCTCACGGAGCTATTGCGCCTCGCCTCCCATCCCCCCCGCAAACGGGGGGAGAGGTCAACGGTTTAACTTCGTTCGCACAATTGGTCCGGATTAACGTCGTAATAAATCTCAATTAGGGTCGCTCCTACGCCGCACACTCGACCGCCCTGGGGGAGATCTCGCAGATTTTCCCCCCGGCGGGCGCGTTGGTCCACCGGGGGTTTCAAAACGCCGCGGGACGGCGTTTATTGAGAAGTAATCACCGTGCGAGTCGCGTGCAACGTATTTGCATACAGTTATTCACGTTTACGCGTAAGCTAAATTATCTTTCCATAAATCTCGATCCCTTCCAGCAAACCACCATTCCTCTTCGGTAGATAAACAGATAGCTAGATAAATTGAACCACTGTGTGTGGTTCGATTCAGTTTAGTAATATAAATCATCGATGCGTTTAATGATATCCTACTCTTTTATTTAATCGTATATAATTTAAATCATTATTTCTCAATAAATAAACAACAAATCAGCGATTCGATAAAACTACTTGAATCATGAAGATTTCTTCTTGTTTGTTTCTTTGATCTTTTCTAAGATCTAGCCTCCCTGTGGTTTCCCGATTAGTAAATCCCAGACAGAGCACTTCGGATAAACAACTAGAAAAAGTTTCTCTCTGTCTTTCCCTCTCTTCATTTTTTTTCTCTGTCAATCACCGAATCTATTTACACATGTCGCAGTACCATCGCGCGTACGCCACTTGAGAATCTCTCCAAGTCTATCGTAACATAAAGAGGATGGATGCTCGATGTTCAAACTAATGAATTCATTGACCTCAGCTACGGATTTTCTTTTCTCCTGCCTCTTCTCTTTTTATATATTCTCTTCCTGTTTCAGCACAAACACTCCAAGATCGCCGGTAGTCGGCGATATTTCACGCAGAATTATTTCGCGTCTAGACTCTTCCGACAGCTTTAGCAATCGCATAAGGAGATGACCTCAACCAAACTTCGATTAACTTAATCGGCAATTAATTAAACTGGCGGGATTACTTACTGCGAGATTTCTAACTGTTATACAATTCGTTGTCCTGATCTAATCTTTCTTTCCACATGTTAAACGACAAAATAGATCGAAAATAATGCAAAGTAACGCTATTCACATTACACGGATTGTAGGAAGATCCAGGTTCGAACCCTGACTGGGGGGTGATATTTTTCGCAATAAATTATTGACAGTGATTTTAAAAAGGATGCTTATTAGCATCAAAAGTTACATCGATTGAAAAGGACCAAAACGAATGGTCGAAACGTTTACTTTATATCAATTTTTATGAATAAAGCTATTTATTAATATGATATCTTATATTTAGTCTCTCATTATTCTCTATATTGCTATAAAAAATCTTTATTGTCAAATCATGTTGTCTGTCCGGCAAGTTTCGTACCCAGTAAACTTGTGTTTACTGGGTACGAAGTGGTCCCAAATCGGGATATAAGACGTCTTGAAGATCTTAATGACATTTTTAAGACGTCTTATGTCCCGATTTGTCTGATGGGGTAGATTTTATCATCATGTACGTCACAAACATAGAATTCTCATTATCGTGAGTATCGCAATGACGAAATAATATTGCGCGATCGAGGGCTCGCATCTTACCGGTGGCGCAGATGCCGCCGATGATCCAGACGAGGCAGACACCGGCGAGAAGGCCGCGCGTCCTCGCGGAGGCCGCCGCCGCCGGCCGCTGCTCCATCCTCTCGCCTCGCCGTTGCGCGACGTTGACCTCACTCTCTCGCTCCCCTTCTTCCCTTCCTCCCCCTCCTCCTCCCCGTCTCCGTTCGCCTCCTTCTTCTCCACCGTCGTGGAAGGCCTGCTCCTTCGCTCGCAGCGGCCGTGCGTAAGAGCCTGGCTCCGGAAGCGCAGCACCGAGATCTACGCCAATCGCGGCGATCCGCGCCGCGTCCCCGTCTCACGCACACTCGCGACTCGCATTCCGCGCGATGCTCTCGCTGCGCTATTCACCCCCTCCTCCCCCTCAATCACGTTCGAAGGAGGCGCGAGACGTGCAAACGCGCTCGAGGCGGCCGGACTCGCGTCCTTCTTGCTCCGCGAGGTCCGAGACAAGCGGAAAGGGTAAACGAGACTCGCGATGCCTCGCGAAGGGAAAGGAAAAACGAAACGTCAGAGGTGCGGTAGGTGCAGCGGAGACGAACGCGCCCCGTAACGAAATGAAAATCGCGCCTCCGCCCACCGCCTGTTCACCAAGTTGACTTCTTCGGGCTTCTCTTTAAAGACAGGCTCGTTTCTCGTGCCCTCTTCTCCCTCTTGCTCTACCTTCCACACTTTTCTCTCTCTTCTCTCTGCTCCGCGCGCGCGAGAAGAGTAAAGTCCGTGAGAATCCGCAGAAATTGATGGGAACGATGGGAGAGACCAGTGTCGATCGAGATTGATCGTTATCTCCGTCCTTCTGCCGTTTAACGAACGGACGACGATCACAGAGGATCGGCCGCTAGATCACCGCGACGTTTCGATCGCGTTCAGTTCTCACTCTCGCGTCTCGTGTTTGACGCGACGCGCTTGAACTCGTCGCGAGGATACGTACACGCGGTCTTCGCGTAATATTGACACGCGGTGTCAAGACTCCGCGCGACGACGAATTCCTCCTCGCTCTGCAGGAGAGAAGTTGACGCGAAGGCGACGCGAACGTCGCACGCGCACGTTCACCTGGTAACACCTGGCAACACCTGGCGAAGGTGTTCACAACACCGTTAATGCCGCTCGCGGCGAACTTCGCGGGAGATATCGGACGGAGCGCGAAACGAAAGGTAAATGCGACGCGACTTCGCGATCGCGATCGCGCGCGAGATCGATCCGCCTTCCTTCGTCACCGCGACGACACGACACTCACGACAGTCGCTCCGACTTCGAGGCGCCGTCCAAGTTCCGTGTGGCCGACCACGCTTGCACCGCGTCGCTCGGCGAACGCGTTCGGACGACGCGACGGGCGAAGAGCGTTAACTTGAAATCGCGTGCACGCGCATGCCCGTCGTAACCGTCGTGGGCGCTAGTGCGCTACTGATCGGCCAATCGCCGCCGAGCGTTCGCTTGCGCTCTCGTACGGCCGCGTTCGGCAACGCATCGGCGAGCGGACGACGTCGCGCCGCCGCGGCTAGGGAGTCTCGTGATGTCGTGATCCCACGTGATACCGTCGGTCGAGAGAGCGCGGATTGGCTGATTTCTGAAAAACTGTGTATCAGCGTGCGACTTGTTGAATGTCGAAAGAACGAAAAAAGAGAATAAGGACTAATAATATTACTATACGTTTACGCGAGCGTTACTTCTGTAATCTAACTTACGATAATTCCTCCGCGTAAACGGGGTTCTGTACATTGCAGAAGCGTTGCAACATTATGTATTGCCAGTCACGGTCGATTTAAAGAAATTACTTGAATTGTTATTCTATACTGGCGAAAGAAATTTATTATTCTGAATATTAATAAATATTAATTAATATAATAATATTAATATTAAAATATAAGATTCCTATATATTCATTACAATATATATAGTATAATATTATTAATTATATTAATATTATTATTATAGTATAATATTAAAACTTTAATAAGAACGCTGCTGGACACAAAATAAAGATTTTATTTAACTCTCCGTGCGTTTTTCGGTACCTTTTAAGTGTACATACATATAGGTCTATCACGTTTTAAATTATATTTTTTTACCTTAAAATATTTTTAAAAATCTGAAAAAATTCATTAACAAAACATCTGTTTACGTTGTAGTTGATAATTTTATAGTCATTTATTGATAACCACCTCTCTCTCGCAGGCAGGGGAGGGTGGGAATGGATCTCCCTTCGCATAGAAAGTTGAAAACCCGTACAATCGTACAATAATAGACCTTTTGTTTCGCTCCATATATTAAGCAAACTAGATTGGGGTAGGGTGGACCTCGCCCTAATAATGTCTTGCGTTGTTTACGTTTTTTGAACGTAAATTATAATCCGCTTACGGCGGAGCCCCTCCCCCGCATAAAAAACTAATTTAACTTCAAGCCTATTTCTAAAAATTTGATATCATGAAAATAGAAACAAATATTATTTATAGAATTTTTTTACTATTTTTTCCGCCAAAAATGCCCTGAAAACCACACATTTCAATTAAGGAGCCAAAGTTATCGTAATTATATCCCTTTATTTTTAACACTAGTTATAGTATATTATATTATATATTTTCAATTATTCTTATAATATTTCTGCAATATTGTTCTAATATTTCGACGAAATGGTGCAATTGCAATGTCTCTGTAATATCTCTGCAACATTTCATTGCAACTTGCAATGTTGCAATGTTTCTACAATGTGACTGCAAGCATCTGTGCTGTATGGGCATTGAGGGAACGAATAAATATTTGACCTCTATGAAGTTGGCCGGACAACTTCAACGTATCGAACTTTCATTAATTGGAATCGATTGGTGGTCGTTTGATGGTCTTTGGTAGTCTAGTCCGATCGTTTGGTGGTTAGTCGTTTTCCTGTAAAATAAAAATAAAATTTCCGGTGTGAAGTTAGCCGGACAATTTTTATTTTTCAACCAATTTAACTTTTTTATAGCTCATTCGACGCGGAATCGTTTGGTGGTCACGAATATCATCGGTAAAACGTTTGGTGGTCAACCGTTTTCCCAGAAAATAAAAAAAAATCGTATGCGCATAATGCTGGACATATCACCACTGTGACATTAGCCGGAAATTGTATTTATCACCCAAATTGACTTTGATAGGGCTCAATCGACGCGGAATCGTTTGGTGGTCACGAATATCGTCATTAAAACGTTTGGTGGTCAATCGTTTTCCTAAGAAATAGATAAAACCGTACTCTCACGCCATTGGTCGTATGACTTCGTGACGTTAGCTCGGTAATTTGATGGATAAACATTATTTATCAATCAAATTGACTTTCATACGGCTCAATCGACGCGGAATCGTTTGGTGGTCACGAATATACGCTAGATGCGTACTTCAGGGGGGCGACGAAAAGACCCAAAAGTTGTAGAATTGTGCCGCCCAGATAGCGCTTTCATCGCCCCCTTTACCTCCGCTGCGGTACGTATCTAGGGCGAAAAGACCCAAAAGTTGTAGAATTGTGCCGCCCAGATAGCGCTTTCGTCGCCCCCCCTGCGGTACGCAGCTAGCGTATAATCAGTAAAACGTTTGGTGGTCAACCGTTTTCCCAGAAAAAAAAATTTCTTAGGAAAACCATTGACCACCAAACGTTTTAATTACGATAATTGTGACCACCAAACGATTCCGCGTCGATTGAGCCCTATCAAAGTCAATTTGGGTGACAAATACAATTTTTCTGACTAATAGCACAGAGGTCATACGACCAATGGCGTGAGCATACGGTTTTTCCTTTTTTCTGGGAAAACGGTTGACCACCAAACGTTTTACTGATTATATTCGTGACCACCAAACGATTCCGCGTCGATTAAGCCGTATGAAAGTCAATTTGATTGATAAATAATGTTTATCCATCAAATTACCGAGGTAACGTCACGAAGTCATACGACCAATGGCGTGAGAGTACGGTTTTATCTATTTCTTAGGAAAACGATTGACCACCAAACGTTTTAATGACGATATTCGTGACCACCAAACGATTCCGCGTCGATTGAGCCCTATCAAAGTCAATTTGGGTGATAAATACAATTTTTCCGGCTAATGGCACAGTGGTGATATGTCCAGCATTATGCGCATACGATTTTTTTTATTTTCTGGGAAAACGGTTGACCACCAAACGTTTTACCGATGATATTCGTGACCACCAAACGATTCCGCGTCGAATGAGCTATAAAAAAGTTAAATTGGTTGAAAAATGAAAATTGTCCGGCTAACTTCACACCGGAAATTTCATTTTTATTTTACAGGAAAACGACTAACCACCAAACGATCGGACTAGACTACCAAAGACTACCAAACGATCACCAATCGATTCCAATTAATGAAAGTTCGATACGTTGAAGTTGTCCGGCCAACTTCATAGAGGTAAATATTTGTGAATATTATGGCTCTTTCGACTTACCAATCTGATGGAAAAAAACTATATTTGCGACTATCACATAATTGCAACATTAGAAATTTTATTCGGATTTTGTCATGTAATTTTATAAATGTGTATTGCTGATTGTAATTATGTTGTTTATGTTGCAAATATATTTTTCGAAGCTTTTCGAAGCTTCGAAATCTTCGAAGTCGTCAACTGACAACCGACCGATCTGGGAACCTATATGGACTTGTTCGGAATGGATTCCGATCGGAATTGTTCAGTTATTTCTTAGATTTCTATTGACTTTTCTAGGGAAAACGGAATAATTCCGATCGGAATCCATCCGAACAAGTCCATAATACGTGCCTGGTTAGTTTTTCCTATCCAGTTGGTAGGCCAAATATTCATTCGTCCCGCCATTCCCGCCAATATGCTAAGAGCTGGTTTATAATAGCCGTAACCGTTGATTTAAGCCGTAATCTTTAAGAAATTGACCAATCACAGTCGAATGTGAGAAGAATAATCGACTGTGATTGGTCAATTTCTTAAAGATTACGGCTTAAATCAACGGTTACGGCTATTATAAACCAGTCCTAATACGCCGGCCCTGCTCTCATCTGTTTCGTCGAGATATCTACCGCACGCGATCGTGTACATACAAAGGAGTATCGTGTCGCATCGTATTTTCGAGCTCCTCGATGAGTTTTTCAAGTTTTGCCTAACGAAATGACACGGCTCACCGTTCCGCAACGTGTTCGATCGCGCGCTCGCCTGTAGAACGTACTCGCCGCGCGATTTTCAGATCGGGGCGGAATGACGACCCAGGAAAGCCAAATCGATGTAAACATTTACCTTGTCGTACCGAGTTACCTGAAGTCCAAGGATGATTGCGGCGAGGAAATGTGGGAGGCATTTAACGTTCGTACATTCTCGTAATTCGCTATAGCTGAAGTCTTTCTTGCCTCCGTTTTTTTTTCAAATGTCAATACTTGAAAGACACGGAACCTCAAGTTCCGCGTACTTCGATATTTTTTGTTCCTTTCGATCGCGGCTTCTTTACCTTCTTTTATCGTTTTTGAAAAATTTTCATTCTGTTTATTAGAAATGCTCCGACCTTAGCTTGTGCATAGAATGGATTACTGAAAAGTCTTGCAGTAAGATAAAACCATTGAAAACCGATGTATTTGTTGTGGAGGAATTCAAGGGTGATTTATTTGAGAAGCTGAAGACCTTCAAATGCTCGTAAGTTTGCAAGCGACTAACTTTTGCTGTAGATAAGTTCTTAATTTAAAATATAAATTATTAATTACGTTATAACATTACTATCAATTTGTATTCCGGCAGAATAGTCTCGCCAAAGTGCCTGCTTATTTGTCTTACAAATGGAGAACCAATACCGGAAGGGCGGAATCCGATATATACGACGTCCATGAGAAAAATGTGTGTTTGTGCATCAGGTTTTAATCCAGAAATTAAGGTATGACCATTGTGGCAATTTTCTATATTTTTCTAACTTTAATTATTTGCGAAGGTGGTACAATCGCTGGCCATATTATTAAGGCCTGTGTCCACAATGCTAGAACTTGGCCCAAGTTCTCAGACCGAGGAAAAGTTACTGAAACTTGGATCGTGGACACACTGAACTTGGATGCAAAACTAGTGTGTTCACGATCCAAGTTTTAGTAACTTTTCCTCGGTCCAAGAACTTGGACCAAGTTCTAGCATCGTGGACACTAAAGAAACATCTTAATTTTTTATTACAATTCAGGTTAAAGAGAAAAAAATTTTACATTTATATTTAAACCATAAACCTCTCCTTATATTTATAAAAAAAACCTCAATGTCTTTGAACAATGTTAAATAATAAAACATAGATTTGATAGTAATAATTATATATTTATTTATTTTTGTCAATTATTTAAGCAGTTATAAAAAAATATTTTTAATATTTAGTCAAGCTGCCTTTGACATACCTACTATTAATGCATGTTTTATTGTCTTCTACATTGTTATTATCAACAATACAACTGACGCAGGGTTATACTTGTTTACTCTATCATTGTTATTACTGTATTATATATTTTCCTCAGAACAATAGTTTCTTAACATATATATATCGATGAATTATAACAATGATAGATGAGCTGGTGCTAGGAAGTCAATGATTAGGGATTGTATGTCAGGGATTGTAGTTTTAATCATTATTACAGGATTGGATACAACATCGAGTTGAATATATGGGAGGTTTCTTCACCAAGCAATTAAGAAATAGTGTCACACATTTAGTAACTGATTCTGTGATGTCAGCAAAGTATGAGGTATGATTGAACTTATGTAATTAACGTACGTTTTATGAATAATATAATTCATATTATTTTCATTGAAATATTTATAGAGAATTTTGTCATGTAAAATGAGAAGTTGTATCTCATATAAATTTATTAAGTATTATCTAAATGTGTATGCAATCTTTAAGTATCTTATTTTTATGTACTGTAAAAAGATTCTTATAAAATTATTAAAATTGTAACTTTCGCAATATTTATTAACAGCTCTGTTTTTCAGACCGCTATAGAAATGAAGATACCAATTATGACAAAGGAATGGATAGAAGCTGTGTGGGAAGCAAATTTGAAAAAGGTGGTAAAGGCGGATGATAAAATTTTTGATAAATATAAATGTCCAGTTTTTATGAATCTAGTAGTTACTTCAACAAATCTGCACAAACGTCAGAAAGAGGAAATTAAACGTTTGATACATGATTATGGAGGAGTGAGTTAAACCTTATGCAATGTATATGGGAGTAGTAAAATGTTTAGCAATTGGCTGTAATGTTATACGTGTGTTTTGCAGACATTTATGGGTCCTCTTGATGGAACAAAAGTTCGAGTGGTTCTAGCTTCTGAAAGCGGTCCATTGAGCGACAAGTTAAAGTACGCCAAGGAAAACAGCATTCCCTGTTTGAGGCCTGACTGGGTGTACGAAAGTATTAAAGTAGGATACGCTCTACCTTTCCGTAATTTTATTATCAAATCTGTGAAAACGTGTTCAACACCAGAAAAACCAAATAGTACGTATATAATGACAGTAGATTATAATTTTTTAACAGCATTAGTTAGTTGGCTGTATTATTTACTTTAATATAATGAATAGCAGAATAATATTATTTATATACTTTTTAGCTCGAGAATTGCTCAATTGTTTAGAAATCAGCTCTATAGCACACGATAAGCATCCCAATAATTATGTAGATGAAAGTTTTAGTTCGACAATATCGAGAACATCAAATTTTCCCAGTGTATACCCTAGTACGGTAACTAGTAAACTCTCCGGTGGTAAGTATTAATTAATTATATGTCGTAGTTGAGATTTAAATAGAAAGCATATCTATATTTTGTTTTGTGTAGCCGCTAAGGTAAACGTATTGGATCGACTTACCTTCGGCGAAGCAAAATCAGCTGGACCGTTTCTGGATGGATGTAATGTAAATTTTTTTTAAAGTTTTCGTAACACGTTATGCTTTTCTTTCAATTTGAATTTTAGTTATTACCTTGTATCGCCTTTGCAGATTTACCTCGTTGGATTTGTGACAAGCGTCAGAGATAGGCTGAACAAAATATTAAACGTCGGCGGTGCGACGCGTTTTGATGAAATATCGGACGCTGTGACACATGTGATCGTTGGCGACGAGAATAAAGCGTCTGCGGAACTGAAAACGATAAAATCGAGAGGTTTATGGTATAGTAATACTGAATAAATAAGGCTTACAATTTATTTGCGTCTCAATTTGCAATAAAACTTATATATAACTATTTATAATTTTAAAAAATGGATATTCTTTTAAAAATAAACTTTTTCTTAAACATAAATAAGAATTTTGACTTCAAATTTTACGAAAAGTTTATTATATACATATTATGTATAATCTATATAATCTATGTAGATGCTGTACGTAAATGTACTTTTATATTAGCCATTTTTTTTTGTTTTTATATCTTTAATTTTTAATTCTATTTTATTGTATACATTTTATATTTTGGACAGTCCTTACATATTAAACATAGAATGGTTGGAAGAGAGCATGAAACTGAAACGGCCTGCATCAGAAGAACTCTTTTTGTTTGAAGCAAAAGGTGGGGCACCTAAAAAAAATGTTGAGACACCCGCTTCACCGCTTAGTAAAAAGGTATACTTGATAAAATGTTTTACAGTAATTATAATTAATAAATTTATAATATTTATAATTCCTCAGAATGTTTTACAGTATCTTTTTTGCAAAATTTTTACAAAATTTTCACAGCTGTTATTTATTTGCTTTGGCAACTTAGAGTATTACAAGGACTAATATATGTATATTCATGGCTGTTTTAGAATTTACAAATGTTGCAACAACCGAAGAAACCTCCTGTACCACTTTTCAATTTAGAAAAAGTAATTGCACCCGTGAACGAAGATGAGCAACCGGATCTCGTACAGCAATATTTACAAGAAAATAATGGTAACAGCGTGGATTATCTTCTAACAATATATTTGCGTCGCTTTACAAGCGTATTTTATACATATATTACTAATTAATTTTAAACAATGCAATATTCTCATAGGCAAAGTTTTTAAAAAATAGATTATTATTAAGTGGTACATAAATGCCTCGTTGTATAATTGTAGACAATTGTGTTACAGATTGTAGCAATGTCATACAAGAATTCACGAAGCCCCATACGCCTGTTCCGGCAGAGAAAGACCGAGAGAATTTGAGTAGCGCAAAGAATACGCGCACTAGCGAGATTTGTTCATCAGGTGTTTCATCGGATAAAAATGTAGAAAGTGATAATACTGTGTTGCTCAGCCAAAGTTGCACGTCTAACGAAAAGCCGCTCAAAGGTAAGATCTCTTTAATATTTTTATCTTTTGAGCAAATGATTTTATACATATATTATCTCTTATATTATTACTATAAAAGATTTTTTATATTTCTATCTTTTGAAGAAATGTTATTAATTCATACATCTATACAGATTTTTCTGAATACAATAATAAATATATATGTATATGCAGGTTTAACGTTCGTCGTAGTTGGGTTTGACAATGAAGACACTCACATAGAAGAGACAATCGTAACGTTGGGTGGACGTTTAGTCCCGAGAACCTATAGCGGTATTCCGGATTATGGTGTCGTGCCTGTGCAAGGAGCACCCTTAAAATATACGGTTAATGAAATCGTGAACGATTTATTTATCGTAGGTATCTTATACATTAATTCCTCATTTTTAAAAAAGTTTAAAATCTATCTCTTTTAAGAATAAAAATAATGTATAAGAAAATTTTTACAAATTATCGAAATACCGTTTTTCAAAATGTAGGCTTGCAGTCTAAATCTATTTTTTAAATAATAAATAAATTTCATATACATTTTTTTAAATGTTGATAATATTATCAATTTTTGATTTGTTAATAGGAAGATTGCATAAATCAGGAACAAATCGTGGATATTATGTATTACCACAGGCCATTATCTATTAAAAAACCTTGTAATCCATTATCGGGATGCGTCATAACGATGAGCATGTATACCGGGGCCGAACGAGTGTATCTTTCCACGTTGGCTACGACACTTGGCGCTATGTAACGTATACTTGCTACTTATATTAGAATAAAACAAAAATCATGCATTAAAGTCTATGTATATGTATAGAATGATTTGCATTATCGTGTAATTGGAATCTGGATGATTCTACATGATAAGAAATGTCAAAAATATAAACTTTGATAAGCATTTTTTTTAATATTTTCAGATGTCAAGATATGTTTGCACGGAAAGCTAACACAGAGAGGAATACACATGGCAGTACGCATCTGGTTTGCCCGTCCCCGGAAGGAAACAAATATAACGCGGCCGTGAGATGGAAATTGCCGGCTGTCACTGCCGACTGGCTAAAGACCTGCGCGGATCAATTAACGCTCGTAGACGAAACTCCATTTCTCGTTGGGGAAACAATAGGTAAATTGATTACCTATGATTATATTTAGTTATCAATTATTCTTCATTTTTCTGTTTACTTTTTTTAACTAGCTTGTGAGCTTTGTATTATGCAGACTCATCATTATGGAAATATCATAAATTTCAATATTTCGCCCATAAACTGAGAACTTATTTATCATTTTACATTCATATTTTAAAAAAATATTTTAAAAAATATTAAAAAAAAATAAATAGTAATATAATTTCTAAATCTTTCTTTTCACGCTTGTGTATATTTGTGTATATTTTTAATATACGTGTTGTGTTAATAGCACCAGATAGATCAAATATCAGCGAACCAAATCTCTCAAGTGTTCGCGAAAATAGAACAGGAGTAGAAGAAACCACACCAAGAATCATCATTACGCCGAAACGTCATTTATCTCAGATCAAAGTATGTATTATTTTACAGATAAAATAAGATTATTAGTATTTTTTTTATATACAACATATATTTATTTAATAACAAATGATTAAAATATGTAACGTTTGTATGTAAATTGAGTTTAACATGCTTGTAAAAATTTGATTTATTTAAAATTATTTTGTTTAAATATACAGCAAAATTTATTTTGGATTATAATTAATAATTTATTAATGTCATAGGACGCACCCTCTGCTGAAACTCCATTGATAAATAAGAGACTCAGTCTGGTAATGAACCAGACACCGAAGTCACCATTTCACGTGTCCACTCCAGAGACTCCGTATGGACAGGTCTTTAAGCCCAATCCTTCGCCGGACACGCGAAAAGGATGGATCAAATGGGTAGATAATTTTCCGGATTTACAAATAGCAGAACCGCCATTAAAACGACGCGCTCCTAGCACTGTGAGTATTATCTTCTCATATAAAAATGATTTCTATTTATGCGGTTAAATTAATATGTTATAATCGAGAACTATTTGCAGCCGCTTTCAGATTTGAAGAAACAGCTGTGGGAGAAACTGAAGAACACAAATCAACCTGAAAAAGTAAGATAACTATGTTCAGAAGCCGCGTGTAATCTCTGTGTTGCTGCGGCGAATATTTTATGTGAGGACAAAGTAAATTTGTGATATAATAAATTTGACATTGTGATATAATTAATCTTGCATAAATCATTTATAATGCTTGACATTTTCTAGTGATTTTATAAGTTACAGCTTTTAATGATTTTATAATTGTGATAGCATTAAAGAATATTATACAATTATCGCTGCGGTCCACTTGACGCTACAAATGCTTCGAAGCATTCCTCTTCTCTTTTCTTTCAATGAAGAAATAAGGAGAAGAAGAACGCTCCAAAGTATTTGTAGCGTCAAGTGGACCGCAGCCTATGTTTATCCAAAATTGCTTTATGTATTAGAGCACTGTATAATTATTTGAAATATGTATAATTATATTTTAATTATTGCTTTATTGAACTGCCAGGAACATAAATCGAGTGAAGCAATGAGACACGAGGATAGTAATACTTTTACGGAAAGAGCTGAGGAAGAAACCGACGATCAGGCTAACAAAATAAATCCATCAACTCCTACGTCCACTACCCGAAAGCTCGTCTTTGATGAAAAAGATAGCCCGATGCCAAATAATGAGATAAACATGTACGTACCTCTCAAATAAAATATAGTGTGAGATAAAATAATAAAATATATTCAATATAATAATATTATATAAGATATTTATGAACATAATATTTGTGATAAATATATCTAAAGAGATACATTGTTTTATGCACTATATTATTCTATATACTACTTATATTTGTGAAAGTAAATTTGGATATTTTTGAATTAGGCAAATAGCGCAATTGGATCAAGTGCTTCAACGAACCTCGAGTACACCTGAAAATAGATACTCGCTGTCCGGGGAAAATGCGAAAAAGTATAACGAAGCTTCTGATGATATACAAAAATGTGAGTATCCACAAATTATAGATATATCGTTGAACCGATATTTCTAACCGATATTGTAAAATGTTCACTGATTTATTATTTATTTTACAAACAGATATGGTAAAAGACTCGCAACCTATTGATGCCATTGTATGGGAAGATCCGGATCATCCAAAGCGAGTATGATAATTTGTCCTTTCAAATGACTCACATATTTCGAAGATATAAGCTTTATTCTTGGCACATGTATTAACTTATTCAAAACAGAACGAATATACAATTCATGGTTTTGACGGTTTTTTCTATATGAAATGAAAAATAAAAGTAACATGGGTAGAAGAGTAAAAAAAATATGTGTAATTTGATGCTAATATATCAAGCTTATGAAATTACCAAGTAGAGTTTATTATATATCTTAACTATTGTGGTCGGATTGAGATAAATTTTGATATAAGGATCTTTGTCACGATATCGATTTAATTTTTTTACTTTTTGTGGATTTTATGGATTTGTGGATATTATCTTTTATGAGCACTCAATTGGTTTTTATGTATCAATGTTCTTGCATTTTTTAAATACTCTTATGCATCGATTTTATGTAGTATCTGTCTTTACAGTCAATCTTGAGTAAACGATCAAGTAAGGATAAACATAGCAACGTGATTAACGAAGAACATATCGAGGAAGATGTCGCAGAACAGAAATGTGAACCACCGACAACACGAAAATTTATGCTGTCGGGTATAAAGGTATTACGCCTTCAGATATACCGATATTGTTATTTTATCCGATTTTATCGATATTATTTTGATATATTTTAATAGGATAGAAACGTATATGAACGTATAATAAAGGATCTGGGCGGAGACGTGTCAACGGACACAAATTTCGATAATAGTGCCACACATCTCTTATGCATCAGGCTCTCCAGAAACGAAAAAATGCTTGGCAGCATAGCTGCTGGAAAGTGGGTCCTACATTGCTCATATCTACGTGATTCCGAACAAGCTGGCAGATTTCTCGATGTTAGTATTTGCCAAGTAAATTAATTAAGGCTATATCAGAGAATTAACACACAGTTGATACATTTTTTTGCCGACTTAAAAAAATCGAGGGGAAAAATGAAAAAAACTACCATTTTTATTGCATAAAACATGTATCGTGATTTACGTTTACGTTTCTACGATGTCAGCCGTGAATACAATTTTCGTAGGAGGAAGAGTACGAATGGGGCAATCCGAAGAACAAAGATAAGATTCCGGAGCCAAACAGTGAGATCGAGAATGCAATCGCAGCCGCGGCTTACAGGTGGCGGCAGAAATTGCAGAAAGAACTGGATGGCCCATTTTCCGACATAGTGGCTCTGCTGATGGTCTCCGAGGAGAAATACGATCAGTTTAAGAGACTGATTGAAGCTGGCGGCGGCTCGGTAATGCAAGCAAGGTGCGGTATTGAATCAGCTTCCAAAAAAAAAGAGAAGAGTTCTATTTTCCATTGTCGTGATTCCTTCGATTTGATTGCAGACCACCCTATGATACCAGTCCGTCTGGACGCAGAATCACGCACTGCTTTGTCAACGTAAAACAAGTGAGCAATGTTTTATTTTTTGAAATACATTTCAAAGTACAATGCAATTCAGGAAATTGGGACCTAAAATGATGAGAAATGCCTGTTGCCCTGCAGAGAATTTATGACTGTATATATGCGTTACTGTTAATTTATAATCTGTTTTGAAAATAAAATATTTTATTATTATAAACAGATAAACCAACCTGTCGACTGGGCCATGCTGGCTAGTAAGGGCATTCTCTGCTTTTTGCCGCAATATCTCAGTGATTATCTGACGGAAGTGACGCCACTCAATCCGCGAGATTGCGTACTCCCAGAATTCAAGAAATACCTGACGTTACTCCCCAAGTAGTCAGGTTGGAATTGAAATTACGTTTAAATTTACAAATATGAGCGTTCACAAAATATCAACGATTTGATAAGATATGCAGAATACAGTAGTGTACATAGCGAGTTTATGTCAAAGAACTGAAATAAAGGTCTCTTGTATAGAAAAACAATCAATTGGCTGATTGATAAGTTTGTTTGTTCTTCTGTTACTTTCATTACATTACAGTTATATTTTGCACAGTTGTTTCACAGAGGATTTTTCGAAATCTTTGTTTCTTGAGACGTGTAACCATATAATGTCTGGTACTGTCAGATACTTGACAGAATTACAAATCAATTGTATAATATTAATAAAATTAATATAATTATTATAAATTGTATAGAACTTCACTAATAATCATGGCAATTGCACTTCCACTATAGAGAGCCATTTCCACTATAGAGGCTTATGCCCTACTAACATATCCATCAGTCAAAATATTTCCAATGCACTTCCTAAAATAATACAAACGTATAAATTGCAATTGATATACCTATCACTGCATATCGCTAACGCGTTATATCTTCTTGAAATCCAGCAGGAATCCTGCTGGTGGCGAGGTGAATACGTTTCGCGGATCGTAAGGGATCTTCCATGAAGGATTCAGCGCAACCTCGTAATCACGTAGAATCGCTATCAGTCCCACGGCGGTTTGCAAAGTTCCCAACCGCATACCTAACGATCAAGTAGAATTAAGTCAAAGAAGATCGAGGAAGAATTTGCTGGTTGTAGGCCGATTTAAATCTTTTCTTTTATATTTATGTCAAGATGAAGCGTACGATTAAAATTTAATTGTAAATTTTTTAGTATTAATGAGTACTTTTTAAACAGTAATCAAAATCTTGAACGAGATTTATGATACTTGGGAAGAATTAAAAAGTAATTCTCTATCCCTCCCTCTTTCTCCCTTCTGCTTCTTTTTCTCTAATCGCTATTATTCCAGAGGAAGCAAAGAAACGCGTAAATCTTATGATAATGATAAATGTCGCATTCTCCAGTAAATTCTATTTTCTTTTTTAAATTCGTCTATCTGTGAACGGATTCGATTTACCGACCTATGCAATTCCGTGGACCCTCTCCGAAGGGCAGGAAAGTGCAAGGTACAATCTCGTCCTTTCTCTCGTCGCTGAATCGCTCGGGATCGAAACGCGTAGGATCCCGATAGTACCTTGGATCAGACTGAATACCACGTAACACGACGTATACCGGTGTGCCCTTCTCGATAGTTATCTTTGTACCAGGAAACTGCAATTTATCTTTGTTATAATTATAATTTATAATTTAATGCTAAAAAAAAAGATTTTTAATAACAGATTTTTTTGCCAATTTAAAATTGATTAAAAAATAAATCGTATATATATATATATATATATATATATATATATATTTTTAAATTGGCAAAAAAATCTGTTATTAAAAATCTTTTTTTTTTTTAAGGGTGAAGAGATTGTGTCTGTAATACAATGTACAATATCTCACTGTGTAATCGCTGATAGGAACTCTATCGAGGAGCGGCGCAGGCGGATGAAGCCTCAGCGTTTCATTCATCACTTGATGCAGATACTTCATATTATGAACCGCTTCGTATGTTACACCATTTGCATCCTGGATTGTCTGGAGGATCTCCTCCCTCAGGCGTTTTTGCATTTCTGGATTCTTAGCCAATTCGAAAAGAGCGCAGGTCATAGTAGTAATGCTGGTCTCACGACCGGCCACGAAGAAGATCGCTGCTTGTGCAAGAAGAACGTCCGCCTCGAATCCTGGAGAAAATAGTAATGAAAGTAGATCGTATTTTTTATTATCATTTACGTAAAGTGATAAAAACGATTTGAAATTAATACGGATAATTGAACATTTTTTCGTTAAAAATGTGTCACATAGATTTTATTATAATTAATTATTGTATGTAGTAAACATCAGTTGCAAGTAAAGACTCGTTTTTATTAAATTAAAAGAAATTTGAGATATTTAGTATTAATTGGGTGCGTGAAAATTTGAAACAAAAAAGGGCGCATGGGGTGCAACTTACACTTCACATTATTTATGCTATAAATATTAAACCAATTAATATTTTTGATTTTCTGGTTAATATTATTCATTGTTGCACATATCTTAAAGTATATTAATAGGTTGAAACTTTTTTAATTTTAATGTTTTTTCGATAATAAATAATCGGTTCTGTATTGAAACGAGTCCAGAACACTCATGTTTTACAAGCTATTGTAAAATACACATCACGCGCTTACTGATGGAGGGTTAATACTAAATATTGAATATCTGTACACATTAATTAAGTACTCACGGAAATTAGTATTATCTGATGACTCATCTTTTAGTTGTAAAAGAGAATCGATTAGATCTCCCCGTTTCATTTTCGTAACGCTTCTATTGTCCATAGAGTCCCAAAAGACTTTGCGGAAATAATCCGTGTATTTGCCCAATATCGAGCTGCCTAGATACTGTCCGATCTTCGGCAAGAAGAATAGGAAAAAGAATTGGAAGGACCTTAACAAGGTCTGGTTGAAAGCCTTACGTGCTGCATAAATAAGCATGTAAAAAGACTATACGTTGCAAAAAGTTGTAGAGAAAGGATGAGAGAAGAAGAGAGATGTGTAACTGTTATAGCATTTTTAAACTCGCACTCATATTACTTATATTTATAATTTTACTTACAGTTTACATAAAATTCTGGCGGTGATGTGTCGAAGCAGTTCACTCGAATCCCAAACGCCACGGAGGATATCACGTCGGTGGTGTATTTGTAAAACGTGTCCTTGACAGTTATCGGCACGGTTTTGGATTTGTCCCTAATCTGATCGCGCAAGTGATCCCTCATCTTTTCCCCTGACTCTTGCATCAGCAGAAAGAGACTCTTCAGCTTACCGCTCGTGAACACCGGTGACATTTTCGTTCTGAATGAGAAGCAGTCTCTTGATAATTGCAACATTTTCTGATTATAACATCATTTTATGCTCTGGTATGTTTTAGGTATATTTCTTATCCTTTATCCTTTTTCTCTGTCTCTCTTTTTGATAGCATTCTTCGACAGTCTATTTGCAAAATGACTATTTTTTTCAAATGGTCGTCGGTCATTATGGTTCAATGATCATATTATTATGATTTATGTAACATGTATCGTTTACCTTAGATGTTTCCATTCAGGATTTTCTATGGTGAAGAGAGTCCATTTGCCAACTGTGTCGCCCTTGGACGCCCCCCTAAAATGATGATTCGAGAACACATTGAAGTCCCTGATCATTATTTGCTTTATCAGTTCCGGATTCCTTAGAAGCAGGAACGGCTTGTGCAGGATGTAGATCCCCAGGACGTCATCTTCATCCGCAGCTTGCCGGTGTAGTTCACCGAGAATCACTCCTGCTGGCCTGCGGAACAGGATCGCATCCTTGAAGTGGCCGAAGAACCAATGTGCGGGCAACGTAGGTACACCACGTCTTTGCCAATAAGTGTGTTTCCATTTCATCCACAGGTAAAGCGTCGCAAATAACGATGAGAATATCACGAGCGTGTCCAAAACAGCGCATTCGGTTAATATCGCCATTTTTTGCGCAAATCACAAGTAAAATCTGCAACTTTGTATAAAACTCGGATTAAATTATGAAACATTGTGAACTTCAAACAAAACTTTTCTCTGGATAAAAATCCATTTGAATTATATAAGATTGCGCAAATTATGCGGAAAATTTATTTAAAAAACTCTGTGCATACTTTGTAGAAGCTACGTGCAGATCCAAATGCTGCGTAGAACTGCGGGTTATTATCAAAGATGAGAGTTTAAATAAGTATCGACGCAATTTGCGAAGTCACTTATCAATGAAGTGGATATTTGTTATCGTCTGATATACTAGGTGTCATAAAAATTAACAGAAATTGCAGCAGGAAAAATTGGCAGCAAAGATGAGGTAACGAAAATGCATTTGTTTTATTTTGAGCCATAATACTTTTCTAAAATTATTTAGTTACGAATCTGAGGCTGTGATTAAAGAGTTGTCCATCGCGAATTACGTGCATATTAGTGCTTGATCTTTTGTCTAGCGGCGCTTGATCGCGCGAAATGCACAGTTATTTATATCACATTATATGCACGATCGGAATGAAAAACTTAATGCATCTTCATTAGTTCCTTATTTATTATTTCCACATTTGAATTATGTAACATCTTACGTATTCAAATAAACTTGCTATGAAAGAATTTGATGTGCATATCTGGTGATACTGAAGTAGTACGAATTAACGTTATTTAATGCGTTAAGTAGTTCGAATTATAAAGTGTTAAAGTGGGCGCATTTTTTTTATTTCGTTAAACTTGTTTTTATATTGACATGCATTTGCATGAACATGAATGTTTTATATATGTTTTATAGTATTATTAGCAGAGTTTCTAAAGATGTATATTATTATATTATTATTAAAACATATTAAAACAAAAATATTAGAAACATTCATGTTCATGCAAATGCGTGTCAATATAAAAACGAGTTTACCGAAATAAAAAAATGCCTACATATTATATATATATAAATATATATAAATATATATATATATATATATATATATATATATATATGCTTGTATATACAAGGTGTTTCAAGTTTTTCCGCACAAACTTTAATAGTATATTCTAGGAGCAGAAATAAGAAAAACATGTTATATAAATATATGTCTCAAAATGCTTTATTAGAAAGTTATAGCAAAAATATGAAATGCGTAAGAAACAATTTTACTTAAGTTTGCATTTCGAAGTGCCGTCCGTCTATGTCAATACAAGCTATACATCGATGTAATATTTAATTTATCACCCTAAGAATTTGAATCCGTCAAGTGTAATTGTAAATAAAGATTGCATGATAAAGACTGTATGATGCGGCACTTTTCTGTTAGGAAATCTTCGTTAATATTCTCTTACAGAAGCCTTTGCATTTCCTGCGTACAAACCGTACACATAATAAATATCTGTGTATTCTTTGTTTGTGAAAATTTACGGCATTTTGGATAATGTTTTACAAAGTACTGCTCGTTATTAATATTCATACAAGTTTTTATCATCATTTTTAATCATTTTAAATCGTAAACACGACTAGAAGAAGCAGATAAGATAAACATTATTGATCTGCGTATCAGTTTATGTATACGACGTGTTACTTATTTATTACTACGTTTACGCGAGCGTTACTTCTGTAGTAACTTACGATAATTCTTTCGCGTAAACGGGATTTTGTAGTAACTTACGATAATTTACTCCGCGTAAACGAGTGATATATCGTAAGTTACTACAGAAGTAACGCTCGCGTAAACGTAGTATTACGGCAAGACCGTTATTATTTCTTCAATACGAAATTCTAACTTTTGCTATAATTGTCTAATAAAGCATTTTAAGATCTATATGTTACACAAGACGTGCTTTCTCTAACTAGAGTACTTAGAATATTTTTGTGTGGGTGTTTTTTTTTTTTTTTTTTTTATGATACGAAAATAGTCAACGGCGAAAATTGTTTGATTCAAAGGGATAATATTCTGATAAGTAAAATTTTTTTAAATATCTTTTTACGAGATTTCAAGGTCAATTCTATTTTTTTAAATGGAATTGTATGATGTTTTTATATAATATGATTCTTCTAATTATTTTACACATAAAAGTATTAAAGTAAAGGGCATAGGGGGATAAGCATGTAAAAATTGCGCCCGCAAGTATGAAGTTGATATTGGCGTCGTAAGTTAGTACCCATGTGACCTTGAACTCCTGCAAATATTGACCTTGAAATTATATTTTTGAAGGAGTTATGGAGGAAGAAAAAAAAAAATTTCTTTCTCGAAAACGGCTCGACCAATTTTTATGAAAAAAATATATGTTGTAGGTATTAATAATGGTGTTTAAAAGAAAATATTTTGTAATTTTTAAACAAATAATAGAGTTAAAAAAAATTTTTGAATTTTTTAAACAATTTTTTTTTGTTTTTTTTTAGAGTGACACCTTTAATTTTTTTTTGCAAAAACATTGTACTAGTATCTATTTTAACATATAATTTTCCTAGATTTTTAAAAAATATAGTTTTGGAGTAAAAAAATGAAAATCATGATCGTGTCACCTGATGCTCAAAGTAACGCCTTGTAGCGCCGGTCAAGGCATAAAGGCGCTTTGTTATTGAATGGCATATTTTGTTAGAAAAGCTTTGGCTTATTATTTATTACTTGTTTATCACATTTTTTTAAGGCTTTAATTACAATTTTTTAATTATTTTATATATGTCATCATGGTCGTGTCACCTGATGCTCAATAGGCGTGCTGTGTGAAATTGTACAAAGATATTGCTGATTATAATGGGGATATTGCATGGATAAAGTGTCTCAGTATCTGGAATTCAAAAGTTGCACGGATAGTACCTGATGCAACATTATGAAAAATCTGCTGGTATGTTAGCATTTATAATTATGAGATGCGATTTTTGCAGTTTCTATAAATTAAAATTTTGCATTACTTTTCAGATTCCAGATGTTGCTCCGTCAAATGAATATTATATGTAAATGAAATCATTGTATATGTAGTCAACAGAAGAATACCCATTATTGAATAAACATATTTAAAACATATATAAAATAATTAAAAAATTGTAATTAAAGCCTTAAAAAAATGTGATAAACAAGTAATAAATAATAAGCCAAAGCTTTTCTAACAAAATATGCCATTCAATAACAAAGCGCCTTTATGCTTTGACCGGCGCTACAAGACGTTACTTTGAGCATCAGGTGACAAAATCATGATTTTCATTTTTTTACTCCAAAACTATATTTTTTAAAAATCTAGGAAAATTATATGTTAAAATAGATACTAGTACAATGTTTTTGCAAAAAAAATTAAAGGTGTCACTCTAAAAAAACACAAAAAAAATTGTTTGAAAAATTCAAAAAATTTTTTCAGCTCTATTATTTGTTCAAAAATTACAAAATATTTTTTTTTAAACACCATTATTGATACCTACAACATATATTTTTTTCATAAAAATTGGTTGAGCCGTTTTTGAGAAAGAAATTTTTTGTTTTTTTTCTTTCTTCCTCCATAACTCCTTCAAAAATATAATTTTAAGGTCAATATTTGCAGGAGTTCAAGGTCACATGGGTACTAACGACGCCAATATCAACTTCATACTTGCGGGGGCAATTTTTACATGCTTATCTCTCTATGCCTTTTAGTTATCAAAAAAGGGAGCGGCCGATTTAGTGGGTAGAGCGCCAGATTCGTAATCCGCGGGGAACCGGGTTCGAATCCCCGCTAGGTTTTATTGGAAATTGTTTCAGTAAAAACGCCGTTTCCTTCATCTAGCGGACAGAGAGGTAACCCTAGATGGAAAACTGGGGTCCGTCTTTCGGAAGGGGGAACCTATAGTGAAGGCCGAACTTCCTCGATGTCGATAATGTCGAACATTTTTAATTCCGTTCTAATTCGTTTTCTATCATTTTCTATATTACCGGTCTATATCTGCCCTTGTCAAAAGCCCGGTGTCCACGATGCAAGAACTGTGTCCAAGTTTCGATTTAAGCCAATCAACTTGCAGCTCTTACAGAAAAGTAGCAGTTTCATTGGCTTAAACCAAAACTTGGACACAGTTCTTGCATCGTGGACACCGGGCTTAAAAGCTCGATGTCCACGATGCAAGAACTGTGTCCAAGTTTCGATTTAAGCCAATAAACTTGCAGCTCTTACAAAAAAGTAGCAGTTTCATTGGCTTAAACCGAAACTTGGACACAGTTCTTGGATCGTGGACACCGGGCTTTAGGCTTTATGTACACGATACTAGAAATCGGTCCGAGTTTCAGTTTAAGCCAATCAACTTGCAGCTCTTACAGAAAAGCAGCAGTTTCATTGGCTTAAACCGAAACTCGGACCGATTTCTAGTATCGTGTACATAAAGCCTAAAGCCCGGTGTTTACGATCCAAGAACTGTGTCCAAGTTTTGATTTAAGCCAATCAACTTGCAGCTCTTACAGAAAAGTAGCAGTTTCATTGGCTTAAACCGGAACTTGGACACAGTTTTTGCTTAAGCCCGGGGCCTTAAGCCCGGTGTCCACGATGCGAGAACTGTGTCCAAGTTTCTATTTAAAGCCCGGTGTCCACGATGCAAGAACTGTGTCCAAGTTTTGGTTTAAGCCAATCAACTAGCAGCTCTTACAGAAAAGTAGCAGTTTCATTGGCTTAAACCGAAACTTGGACACAGTTCTAGCATCGTGGACACCGGGCTTAAGCCAATCAACTTGCAGCTTTTACAGAAAAGTAGCAGTTTCATTGGCTTAAACCGAAACTTGGACACAGTTCTTGCATCGTGGACACCGGGCTTTAACGAGAGGCATCTGTCCTTGTTCCTTGTTCGATTGCTGCGTCATCTTTCGCTACACGCTATACTGCTCTTCTTGTCATTCCGCATGTATATTTGCAAGTATAAAAGTTAAAACAATGACACTTTTTTCTATATTTCTACCGTAGTTGTAATTGCACGATATTGTTCTTCAATGTTTTTTCTAGAGGGCTAGATTTTTATTTTGTATATATAAACTGCAGTATTTTTGTATAACCAAATATTGTCGTCAGTGACAGCTCTGTGTCCAAATTTTTAATTTTTTTTTTTGTTTTGGAAGTTAAAACCGATCTAGCCCTCTACATTTTTGTGCGTACTTTAATTCTACACCAAATTTTTGCAATTCCGTAAAGCCAATCATAAGGGTCAATTTTACCAACCACGGTTAGCTTAACCGACGGTTAAAGTTAGCAGTATTGACCAATACCATTAGTTAATACTGCTAACTTTAACCGTCAGTTAAGCTAACCGTGGTTGGTGAAATTGGCCCTTAAAAGTGGTTTGCTTTTAACTAAATGTCGGTAATTACTGCCACTATGGATCCCCTTAACCAGTGGGTCCACTCATGGCCGACGATCGCTATGAGATATTTACCTCAATCTTACTCTTATCAACCCGCATTGGCCAGCGTGATAGGAAAATGGCTAAAAATCTCTAAAAACAATGCAATTGTTAAAAGAGAGGGCTATGTTCAGCAGTGGACGAAGCCTTGTCCAACAGTGGACGAGGCAAAGGCTGATGGTGATGGATGGATCAAAAAATTAATAGTTTTCGATATTTATACTATAGATATTTCATACTTTATTCTGGTACATTTTGATATGAAATACTGAAATATCTCGTAAACTATTCATTTCTGGTAACTGTACCTTAACACTTTTATATACAGAATAATGAGATAAATCAAATAAAATATCTTGTAATATTATTTTTTGACACTTTTAAATACTTTTATATATAGAATAATTAGAAGAATCATATTATGTAAAAAAAATCATACAATTCTATTTTAAAAAATAGCGATGACCTTGAAATCTTATAAAAAGTGATATTAAGGGTACGTTCCTCTCAGTAGGTCCAAAAAAATAGGTGATTTTTGTGAATTTTTTGTGGAGAAAGTAAACAAAATAAATCATTCAATATTTTTGGATTATATTTATGATACTTTTAAGTAGTTATACAAATTTTTTCAGCCCATTTAAATAATTTGGCGAAGCGGGATACTGGGCAACGCGCGGAATAGGTTGCTCCATGGTGGAAGTCCTCCAGGGGCTCGATTCTCTAACGAGAAACGTATGCGCAAACTCTGCTCTAACAGAAAGGCTGCAAATTGATTAGCTATCGCACAGTTTTTAGCCAATAAGCTTGCAGCTTTTCTGTTAGAGCAGAGTTTACGCATACGTTTATCGTTAGAGAATCGGGCCCCAGGTCGTAAAATGTGTTTGAAACATCGAATCAATCGATTTTCCTGTTCAGTACAAGTGTCCCTATAGAGTAGACTAAAAAAAATTATTTTGAATAAAAATTCATAAAATGGCGGCAGTTAAAAAAAAAATTAATTTTCACTATAAATTTTTGATACTTTTTTGCTTATAAAAAATTAAGTATTGCATATATCGATATGATTGTAGTCTACTCTATAGGGACACTTGTACTGAACAGGAAAATCGATTTGATTCGATGTTTCAGACACATTTTACGACCTGGAGGACTTCCGCCATGGAGCAACCTATTTCGCGCACAGGTCGCCATTGCCCGCTTCGCCAAATTATTTAAATGGGCTGAAAAAATGTGTATAACTACTTAAAAGTATCATAAATATAATCCAAAAATATTGAATGATTTATTTTGTTTACTTTCTCCACAAAAAATTTACAAAAATCACCTATTTTTTTGGACCTACTGAGAGGAATGTACCCTTAAAGAAAGATTTTGTTTATCAGAATATTAGTCTCTTTGAATTGAACAATTTTTGCCGTTGACTTTTTTCGTATCATCAAAGGAAACAAAGATATTCTAAGTGCTCTAGAAAAAACACTGTTTATTTTTTTCTAATTTTAGCTCATAAAATACTACTAAAGTTTGTATGGTAAAACCTGGGACACCCTATATATACATTTTATATATATATATATATATATATATATATATATATATATATATATATATATATGTATATATAGGGTGTCCCAGGTTTTACCATACAAACTTTAGTAGTATATATATATATATATATATATATTTCTTTTTTAAATGGGGAACTTTCCAAGTAGCAAAATGACATCATAATGACGGTAAATTTTGGTCACAAAATGACCAATCAGACGTTCTAAATAGGTCTCGTGAGACCCGAAAATGACGTCGATATGTCACATCCATACGACGTCATTTTCTGACGTCTTATTGACGGCAAAAATAGGACCAATGTACGTCATACCGGTTTCAAGAAATGTTTTTTATGAAATTAAAATGTTAAAATGTCCACTTGATAAACGTTTATAAAAAAACGTTCTTTTTCTTTATCTAGGAAAAAAAATGCTTTTTTAACTGTTTCTTTACATATCGTGTGCGTATAACCGTTCTCTCAAGGCGGTCACCCATCCTATAGTACAGTACCGCGCCCGTGTTGCTTGACTCCGATGATCCAGTGAACAGTGACGATCTTTTTGATCCTGATGCGTCCTATTAACTGTACTTGTCTATAACAGATACATCTTTAAAGTGTTCAAAAATCTTGATGATATCTTCTTGATAGCTATAACACTGCATGAAATAATTATCATAAAACTATAATCACACGCAACTACATCCACTTATACCATAACATCACCACTTCAAACATAAAAGTTACGAAACAAACATATTTGTAGTTAATTTTGTGGTTTTTATTTTATTATTAAGAAGTATATATTTAATATTAAGAAGTAAAAATAGTTATGTTACAAAAAGATCTTATTTGGGCAACTTTAAGACGTCTTTAAAATGACGTCTTTAGATGGTCTAAGAAATGACGTCTTATAAACGTCCATTATATTAGTCGCCGACGTCATAGACCAAAAATGACTAAAAATAGACGTCATTATGGCTGCGTTTCTGTATTCACTGTAAATACTAACGATGTGACGTCATTGAGTACAGCTGCAAGATCGTAGGAAGGAGAGGGTGCCTTACTGAGTATTTTGAAGTAGGAAGCCCATTATGCACGCTGTTTTTTATAGTATTATTGTTTATTATCAAAGTTAACAGAGTTACACTTTTTTTTAATTCACAAAAGTTGCTCAAAATGTTCTTAATCCTTCAGTAGGCGTGTGGAGTGTATTTTACTCCCCAGTAGCCAGTAGTGCGATTCTTACTACGTTTACGCGTAGTACTTCGTTACTTCTGTAGTAACTTATTACGATATATCACTCGTTTACGCGGAGTAAATTATCGTAAGTTACTACAAAATCCCGTTTACGCGAAGGAATTATCGTAAGTTACTACAGAAGTAACACTCGCTTAAACGTAGTATCTGTAACTCATCATGCGTCGTTATGTGCTCATAACGATAGTTGCGCAGCTTTTTTTAACGATACCGATACCGATACTGTCGTTAAAAGTTACAGAATAGTGGTACAGGCTTCCTTTTTCCTAATGAGAGTGTTCTGAACTCATTTCAATACAAAACTAATTATTATCGATTAAAATTAAAGTTCCAACTTTAATTTTATTAATATACTTTAATTATATTAATACTTTAAGACTACTCGATTAAAATTACTCGACTGTTGCTGTCTTCATTTTTGTGCGTATTTTAATCGTGTAAAAGAATTTTGCAATTCCGTAAAGCCAAATTCAAAGATATCTTAAAATGAAAAAATGTCGGTAATTACTGTCACTCCAGAATATCCTTGGTTTAATGTTTTTAACATAAATATAATTAATGTAAGGTGTAATTTATATTCCACGCGCAATTTACGTTTTAAATTTTCACGCACTTACTGGAGGGTTAAATAAGGCTTTTTGTAATATTAATTCGTGATATTATTATATATACAGGGTGACACAGTTCTCGTAATTTTTTTGAAAACATTAAGCAGTTACAAATCGGTATACAAATTAAACATCTATATTTTAAACAGAACATAAAACTTTATTAGAACATTAATAACAAAATTAAACAAAGAAAATTACGATAAGTGCTTAAAATTGTTTTCTTTGGCTTTAATACGTTTCCGAAGCGGCTTTGAAAATGTATCTAATAAAGTTTTATGTTCTAATTAAAGTGTAAATATTTAATTTGTATACCGATTTGTAGCTGCTTAACGTTTTCAAAAAAATTCCGGAAACTTTTGTGTCACACTGTATAGCTATACATACGTAATATTGCGAATTAATGAGCAATTTTGAGATCTAAAAATATGTACAAAATTACTGCAAAAATCAAAGATATCTTAAAATGAAAAAATGTCGGTAATTACTGTTACTCTAGAATACCCTTGGTTTAATGTTTTTAACATAAATATAATTAATGTAAGGTGTGATGTACATTCCACGCGCTTTTTACGTTTATTATATTATTATAATAAAGAGACAGAGTTTGTAGCCTTAACAGGACATTATGTGTATATTACAGTTGAGTAAACGACTAAGAATATCAAGAGTTGTTTAACAAAAATATTGTTTAATGATATTTTGTTGTGACGTCTTGTAAATATAATAAGTTCATTATGAGTTTCGCCACATTCCGAGTAGATTTTGTACTTATTTCATGTATAACGGCAGGTTTATATAAATATCAATAAGTTGAGTCATTTAGAATTCTTCAAAACATATATCCGTCGGATATATGCTTGACACCAAAGTTTTAAATGTAAACTTAAACGAAGTCCGTCTTTGTGTAAAACCAGATTGCGAAATTCATCGTTATTTTGATTCTTATTAGTTGTGACCGGCAATAAAGACATCGGCCCAATGAAGAATAATATTTGATGTGCATTATCATATCTTCTTGAAATGCAGATTAATTCCATTTCCCGCAGCCGTGAAGGTCGAACGTGGGTCTAGAAAGCTCGTGTGCTCTTTGGTCTGCCAAATCTCGTAATCTCTCAGCAACAAAGCTAGAACGACTTTTGCGTGCAATTGACCCACTTTCATTCCTGCAAACAATTTATATGAGACGCGTGATATCTGATGTGCTTCGCTACAGTATGTAACTACTTTAAATAAAAAAACCAAGTCGATATCTCATCGGGCCTAAGAGGTATTGAGGAATTAGTGAAAACACATTTTACCCCTTTTCGCCCCCTAAGAGATCGAATTTCTAAAAATCCCTTCTTAGTGAGTGCTTACGTCATGGAAGGAATATACTCCCCGAATTTCATGTTTCGGTTTAAGGGTTTGGACTGGGCGTTGATGTCAGTCAATCAGGACATTTATATATATATATATATATATATATATAGATTACAGTGATCAATCATTAAGAAATAATGAGTTCCTCAGTAGTGTCTTATCAGATTGGAAGTTAATCGAATCTCAAGTGCAAGAAATCTTAAATCTCAGGTAGAAAAAATCTTTCTTTTTTAGAAGGATAATTTAAAATGATTGTATAGTAATGATCGATTACGCAATTAATCGAGGATGTATATATATATGTATAGCCTACTTTTTTATTACTTTTCTCGTGATAATCCTCTCATTTGTTAGATAACGATGTATTGGATAGCTTATATAATTGTGTTTATACGCATACAAAATTATTTATCGTAAGATCTCTGATCAGGAAGAAAAATTTTATTTCAATATCTTTTTCTCTATTTTGATAAGAATCTAGTAAGTTGTTTTTCTTGATATTTATTTTGTTATTACTTTTTTCTTATCTTTTCAGGTCTTTTCTTTTTAATATGCTTTTGTTTTTAAGTAAAAAAGTTATTTATCTTAAGTTAACTTTATCAATAACGGAAATGGCAAGTCATAATCTCTCATCAGAAAGCAGAATTTAATTTCGATATCTACGTTGATAAGATCTTGATGGCATATTTTTTTTATATCTATTTTGCTGTCACTTTTTTCTTTTTTTTCACGTCTTTTTTTAAATGCTTTTATTCTTATAGGAGCAATATATATTTCTAGACCATTATCTATCTATCTATATTTTACTATTGCTCTTATTATCGCTTACCTACGCACATCCTAGGACCAATCCCGAACGTCATGTAGGCATCGGGAATGGCGTTGCCTTCGGCGAATCTGTCGGGGTTGTATACTTCCGGTTCATCCCAGAATCTAGGATCCACACCAAGCCCATATAAGGAGATATATATTGGCGTGTCTTTCTCGATGATGATATCTGTATTAGGAATCTGGAATTTTATATATTTTTTTAAATATATAAAATAAAAACTATATAAAATACATTTTGCAGACAGCGTAAATTTTGTTATGAACAAAGCTGCTTTAATAATAGATAATTTACCATTAAATATATTAATATTTAATCATTCCAAACGTGTGCAAGTTATCATATATTATTCAAAAGTTATCTTGTTTTATTCTTTATTAAACAAATCTTATAGAAAAATTTGTGATTTTTAGTTTCTTTTGTACTTCTGTTCAAGTTCGAGAATTTTGAAATATTTTAGCTCAAGTTAAATATACCGTAATAAGGTCAGAGATCTTTCTAAAAGTATTACAATTGGATTTCAAGATTGACCTTGTAATCCTGACGAGTGTATCTGTCGAGGGTAGACACGGGTGGATGCAGCCTCAGACTTTCGAATATAGTTTGGTCGAGATATTTCATTTCCTGGAACGCCTCGTATGTCCAGCCGTGTTTCTCGATCGCACTATTAATGTCCTTCCTGGCTAGCTCCTGATACTCTGGATGCTTCGACAGTTCCATGAGGGTGAAGGATGTGCACGTAGAGCTCGATTCAAAGCCGGAGAAAAAAGTACCGGACTGATACAGTAGATTGTCTCCCTCGAACTCTGTGGTAAGGATTCAGTATTTATCGCTGTCTTTATCTCCTTTATCTCTTTAATTATAATAGCGAACATTTAACCCTTAAATGCCACACATCTCAAGAATCTCGTAAAGGGGTCGACATGAGGGGTCTAAAAGACCCCAGCATGAAAAATGTCTCCTTACTCATTGATTTTTTTATCTTTAGTTATGAAAATTTTTTTTAATGTTGTTCAAGGCTTAGAAAAGAGAATAAAATGCTTATATTGTTAAAATTTCAATTTGAACATAGTATAAAAAATTAAGTAAACTGAGTACTGCTAAGTGTACAAACGGATAGGTCAATCACTCAACTATCATCAATGGGAGCATAAGCTCCATTTTTGGCAAAAACATTTGAAAATATATCATTGTAAAGGGTCTGGGGTCCGCTGGACCCCAGGGGGCATTTAAAAATTAGTAATATGATAATAATAAATACGATAATGGAATTACATAGGTACCTAATTTTTAATTTTATGTCAATAATTCAGTTAGTTTAGTCGAAACAAAATCATGAATTTTTTTGGCCAATTAAAATCGCGAGAGTAATATTCACAGTGTCAAAATGCACAGAGTCACACTAACTGTAAACGGGATTCTGCTCGCCGTTTTTTATTTGGATTAGCGAATCGATGAAATCGCCTCGTTTCTCGCCGGTCCTCTCGCGGTTCTCCATCGCCGTCCAGAAGATTTTTCTCACGAAGGCAGAGTTGAAAAGCATTTTTGTACCGATCACTTCCACCAGTTCGGGCATGAAGAACACTGTTACGAGGGCAACCATCCTTTTGAATCCATAAAAGAACTGCTGAACTGCAGAATTATTTAATTCCGAGTTACATATGAATCATCAACATTTAAAATCTTCGATCTGTTTAAATGTAGATCGATGATTTTGCCTCGTAGATTTCAAAAGACAAAAACGAACCAAGCGATTTATAATTCAAAAAGTTGCAATTTATAGTAAATTGTTTTTTTTTTTTCAATGATTTTATTAGCTTTACTATACTTGACTTGGTTCACTTCTGCTAATTTTTTAAATATGTAATACGTTAAGTCGAAAACAAGTACCTGCGACCGAGAACTCGTTCGGATAGTAGAATGAATCTATCTTGGTGCCGAGCGCGATTGAAGCGATCAGGTCGGTCGTGTATTTGTAGTTGAGATCTTGGGCGTCCAACACCTTCACGCTGTCGTGATTCGCCGATTGATCTTTTATATATTTCATCATGGGCTCTGCGGTCTCCAGCATCAACGGCAACATCTGCTTTAACTTGCCCCTCGTCAGGGTAGGGGTGATCTTGGTTCGCAGATATTTCCAGGCCGGGTTCTTCAGACCGAACAGATTCTTCATGCCGATACTGTCCTTTTGATTGGAGCCGGCGAAGTGGCGATCGGAGAAATTGTCAAAGTCGCGGATCATGAAGTGCTTAATGACATCTGGATCGCGTAACAGCAGGCACGGCTTGTGGAAGATGTAGAAACCGACGAAGGGCGCGTCCGGACGGGCCATCTTGTGCAGGTCACCGATGTGCCATCCCGGTGCGGAACGGAAGAGCACGGCATCCTTGAAGTTGCCGAAGATCAGGTTGGGAGTAAGGAACTCGACGCCGCGTCTCTTCCAGTAGTTCACTTTGTAACTGAATGATAGGCCAATATTATGCATATAAAATAAAGCAGTTGTTATTTTAATTTTGAATACAATTTTAATCAGCTTCAGTTTGAGGCTCAAAGATTATTAGTAATATTAAAAGTAGATATCTGCACGATAAAATCTAAGTAATAATTATTATTTAATCTAACTTTTACATTTTATTATAAATAATTATTATCTAATCTAAATGAGAAATCAAATTTTAAATAACTATTAAATATTATTTAATCACTTTTACTCACCTGGCATATATCCAGAATAGCACTATCACTGTAACGATGAATATGAGAGTGATCAGCATGATGTATTGTCTTTTCCTTCACGTTTAAGTAACTGACTCAAGCGGACTTCTCCACCGGGTTTATAAACGATAAGCGATTGCTCGCCTACTTCATAGTCCTATCTGGATAATGGAATGCGTTGAAGAGGGACGAAAACAATTGTGAGAAAGCAGAGTAGCTGGAAAGGAAATTCATGAAGTTACACAGCGATCGCAGTCTTTTCCTTATCGCTTCCTATCCTGTTCAATGATCTCGATAATCATCGAAATGACATATATTTCGTACAATTACATCAGATAAAGAAAAAGTGAAATGACGAATAAATCTCTTATTAACAGATAGTTATTTTATCGTCAGTTTCGGTATGAGTCGTGCGATTCTTTGGGGATTTATATTTGTCTTCAAGGTTCTTCTTTCAAACGCTCATCTTTATCCTTCAACCGTCAAATACTCTTTTCCTGGGTTATCTAGTTCTGTTATCTGAGAGTGTTATGTTTTCTATATTATACAGGAACTTTGAACTTTTACATCTTTTATTTTTTTGTATACACACAATAATTTTCGTGGTCTGGAATATCTCTTTTTCTATTGCTATACATATATCGCGGGATATTATAAAAGACTTATTAGAAACTGTGACACTACTTTAGATCTTAATCTTTGGTGACGCAGCTTAAATATAACAATCATTTTATAAATATTTAAAAAAATCTCTGTATCGCAGAATTATCTTTTCGCGGGATAGGAAGACAGAAGAGGAAAATCGCACGTCATACATATACGTTGCTCCGATGTCTCATTTATCGGGATGTTCACAGCGAGTTTATTCAGAGAAAAGGAGAAAGACTGAGTTGTCAATACGATGATAATTTGTGATAATTCAAATTTTGCCTTTTTTGTACGCTTGCGCGTTTAGGAAAATTCACTGTCTTTTTAATTGTATATCAGAATTATTAAGAAAGTGGAATTAATAATGGGTATTGAAAGTAATAACGCGGTGTTGGTGCGTGACGAGTTATCGAAATGACAATGTTTAATTATAATTTATAATGCATAATTATAATTCGGACGTTTTGGCTCCGCTTTGAGCCATCTTCAGTGATGTTAAATAAAGTAAATTAAAAATAATTTAATAATGTAATTTTCTTATGCTCTCCGTTGAGTCAAAAATGAGTGTTTCAAGATTGAATGATCAAAAAGCCATGTAGTTTAAAACCAGACGATTGGCACGTAGTTTGACTAAATGATCATGGTCTGTAATGTGATCCGCACCTAAACACGATGATTAGCGAAATTGACAATAGAGAAATCAAAGCCAGTTCATCATATATAGTCGAGAGAATGTGAAGGTAAAGTCGTAGAAAATTACATCAATTGGTCAAGATATGGTAAAAAGCAATCGATAATATAATAATTTTATGGTCGAAGATAGTCATATATATGTTAATTGAAAAATGAGAACTGTGGAATATGGCTAGAACAATAACTGAAGTCGAGGAAAATTAAGTAATAAATAAATAACAGAGTGAATAGAGTCATCGATGTCGTAGGTCACAACAGTATAAAAACATACGAAGTAGGTAAAAGTAAATAAAGTAAATAAATAATAACGTTCAAAATGTGCAAATAAAAATAAAGTGAAATTTATTTTTTATTCTTTATTTTTTACATGATAAATGTCATTTATTTAAAATTCAATTTATATAAAATTTAAAAACTTAAATAAAATGTTTCATAATGAGTATAAGAAGCTACTTATTTATGTAAATATAATATAAAACCTGTTATTTATAAATCAAATGCTCAATTTGCATTAATTACGCATTTAAATGCGCGCATTTTGAACACACAATTAATGTAGTTTTTAAAGCCAATGCAATTGTACGCGCATTAAAACCCAGCAAACGCAAAAGGATTAAAAGATATTAAAATTTTTTAATACCTTTGAATCCCTTTTTTGGCGGAATTAGATGAAATTAGATGGGATTCGAAATGAGATGGTCCAATCACTCTCACAGCGAACAGCGCAAACCGACTAAGAATCTGTCAAAGGGCAATGGAGCGAGCAATGCTGAAAATCAGCCTGAGGATAAAATCCGAAACGAAGAGATAAGGAAAAGAACAGGAGTTGTCGACGTGGTTGAACGAGCAAGTAGACAAAAGTGGCAATGGGCGGGACATGTTGCAAGAAGCAACACCAAATGGACCAAGGTCCTGATGCAATGGAGACCAAGAGAGTCCAAAAAAAGCATTGGCCAACCATAAACGAGATGGCGAGATGACATCCAACGCCATGCAGGAAAGAGGTGGATGCAGACAGCACAGAAGAGAAAGACATGGAAGGAAATGGAAGAGGCCTATGTCCAGGAGTGGATGAAAACAGGCTAGAGAAGAAGAAGAAGATGGGATTCGAAATGAGATGGTCCAATCCCATGGAATCCAAAAAAGAAATTTTCAATTCCATCCAATCCTATGGAATCCGTAAAGGTTATGGAATTGCATGGCATTAGATGGTTTAGGAAACTGTTTTAAATTCCTCCCGTAATGACCACACACACACAATTTTATGAAAATAGGAAAGGATAATTTTCAATGCTTTTAGATGAACGTTTATTTTTTATTTACTATATAATTAATATACTTTATAGTATCTGTGGCGGTACCAAGCGCCGTTGGTTGGTTGGCAGGCGACTCGCGCCGTTTGGCGACCAAGCGCCGTTGTTCGTCGGTAAGCTTTTGTGTATGCCTAAGGGCATTACACGCACTACTGCCGACGGGCAATTAGCCCGAAAATGAGATTTGTAAGATCTGTCAGGCCCTGTAGGGGGTCCCTTTACATAGCGGTCGAGACGAAACTTTGAACTCGAGAAGATGCCCCGGCGATGCGACGCCTAGCGGCGTCGACGCGAACTGCCGGTAATGCAGATACCGCGCGGGCGTGTACTATTGGTGGCGCGTACCGCCACAGAGTTCAACACGGACACTTTTCAATCCCTATCCTGGCATTCAATGGTATTCATTTTATTGTCAGAATAGACGGAATTCAATGGAATTCAATACGGAAATTTTTAATTCCTAGTTTGGCATTCAATGGTATTGAAACTATTTCAATCCTTTTTTTGGACAAAATGGAATTCGGAAAGTCCTTAATTGAATTCCTGGCAATCCCGTTTTAATTCTTTTCAATCTTTTTTTGTTTGCTGGGAAGCACGTTATACGCGCATTGGCGCTCCTTTACTACGTTTACGCCAGCGTTACTTTTGTAGTACCTTACGATAATTCCTTCGCGTAAACGGAATTTTGTAGTAACTTACGATAATTTACTCCGCGTAAACGAGTGATATATCGTAAATTACTACAGAAGTAACGCTCGCGTAAACGTAGTACTTGGGTATCAAAAAGATATTATTACAAGATTTTTGAACATTTTAAAGATGTACCTGTTATAGACAAGTGCAGTCAATAAGGAAGCGTCAGGATCAGAAGATTGTCACTGTTCACTGGATCATTGAAGTCACGGTCGCGGTACTGCATGTACTAGGATGGGTGACCGCCTTGAGAGAACGGCTATTATATAGGCACACGATATGTAAAGAAACAGTTAAAAAAGTGTTTTTTGTCCTAGATAAAGATAAAGAACGTTTTTTCATAAACGTTTATCAAGTGGACATTTTGACATTTTACCATCAAGATACTTGGGAACAATTTTTACTTCTTAATATTGTATAATAAAGTAATAATAAAATAAAAACCACAAAATTAACTACAATATGTTTGTTTCGCAACTTTATGATTGAAGTGGTGAATTTATGGTATAACGCAGACAGCATACAATTATTTATGATAAATATTTATAAATATTTTTTACTATATATTTTTTAAAAATATTATATAAATATTTTATACATATTTCATATATATGAAGAAAAAATCTTATAAAAACTTTATTCAATATGTTATTAAAATAAAGAATAAATATTTTATATAATACTAGCTGGTTACCCGGGCTTCGCCCGGGAGTCATTTTTCTTCAAACGACTTCATTTGTGTTTCAATATCCTTAATAAAAAAAATGCCTTTATCAGGCAATGGCTTATCAGGCAATTGCAAAGAATCCTTTATATTCATTTGCAAAGAATTCTTTATATCCTCGAAAAATTAGTTAAATTTTTAAACTGCTTTTAAAAAAAATAAATTATTATCGAAAAATAATACACATTGTGGCAATTAAACCCATCCTCAAAAAATTAATAAAATTGTTAAATCGGTTATAACTAAATCGATAAATCAATAGATTAATGTAAAAGCATTCCCTGGAAAATTCTACCCCTGTTTCATTTATAATTCTTTACGATTCGGTCAATTATTTCCCGAAAAATTAAAAAAATTAGAAAAATCGGTTTTCAGAAAATTGGTGACAAAAAACTGTACACATGATGGCACTTCCCGGAAAATTCTACCCCTATTTCATATGTACAACTTTAAAAGGGCCACTAACGAATGAGTAGTTAAGCAAACATACATACACACCAATCAACAAAAATGCTATAAATTGAAAAATATCACTTTTTTATTGACTGAAGTTCAATTCCATCGAATACAATTCTTTAAGATTCACTTAATTATTTCCTAAAGAATTGGAAAAATTTTGTAACCAATTTCCAAAAAGATCGGTAACAAAAAATTATACACTTTATGGCACTCCCCGGGAAATTCTACCCCTGTTTTAGATACAATTCTTTAAGATTCGATCAATTATTTCCTGAAAAATTGAAAAAATTTCGGATACCGGTTCCCAAAAAAATCGGTAACAAAAAACTATACAGTTTATAGCACTCCCCGGGAAATTCTACCCCTGTTTTATATACAATTCTTTAAGATTCGGTCAATTATTTCCCGAAAAATTAAAAGAATTTCGAATACCGGTTCCCAAAAAGATCGGTAACGAAAAACTACACACTCTATAGCACTCGCCCCGGAAAATTCTACCTCTAATTTATATATTTTTGGTAAAAATTTGATCGAATAATTTAAGAATGTATAAAGAACAGACATACAGACATTCCATTTTATATAGATAGATTTATGGTAATTAAAAATAAATATTTGTAGTAATATTTTGTAAATATTTATCAAATTTTTGCTGAGAATGCCACCTGTTTCATAGAGTGTAAACTATTATAGCGCGCACTCAACCGTATATATATTCTTCTATTATTTTCTACGACCTTCGATCATTGTTCGCCTGCCAAGTCTTGTCTGTGATCGTCGATCGTATGCGGTGGACAGTTCAAAGTCCTGCGTAATTATAAGTCGTGTAGTAAGTCGCATATACGTACGTTTGTGCTTGTGCTGTCGAGCGCTTGTATACAATATTTTTATATGGTGTCTCCTTCGAACTCTGACGGTAAGCATTCAGTATTTATCGCTGTCTATATCTCTTTAATTATAATAGCGAACATTTAAACGTCGAAAACAATCACAAGTGTTTTTAGAGGAGAATTGATAGATATTGTAAGAAAATGTTGAAAATTAGTAATATGATAATAATAAATACGATAATGGAATTACATAGGTACCTGATTTCTAATTTTATGTCAATAATTCAGTTAGTTTAGTCGAAACAAAATCATGAATTTTCTTGGACAATTAAAATCGCGAAAGTAATATTCACAGTATCAAAATGCAAAGAGTCATACTAACTGTAAACGGGATTCTGCTTGCCGTTTTTTATTTGGATCAGCGAATCGATGAAATCGCCTTGTTTCTCACCAGTCCTCTCGCGGTTCTCCATCGCCGTCCAAAAGATTTTTCTCACGAAGGCAGAGTTGAAAAGCATCCTTGTACCGATCACTTCCACCAGTTCGGCCATGAAGAACACTGTTCCCAGCGAGAAATGACCCATCGAATCCCATCGAATCGATGTCTAATCAACGTCGAAATCGTTTTTTTTTCCCCCAATGATTTTATTAGCTTTACTACTTACTTTTTTGGTTCACTTCTGCTAATTTTTTAAATATGTAATACGTTAAGTCGAAAACAAGTACCTGCGACCGAGAACTCGTTCGGATAGTAGAATGAATCTATCTTGGTGCCGAGCGCGATTGAAGCGATCAGGTCGGTCGTGTATTTGTAGTTGAGATCTTGGGCGTCCAACACCTTCACGCTGTCGTGATTCGCCGATTGATCTTTTATATATTTCATCATGGGCTCTGCGGTTTCCAGCATCAACAGCAACATCTGCTTTAACTTGCCCCTCGTCAGGGTAGGGGTGATCTTGGTTCGCAGATATTTCCAGGCTGGGTTCTTCAGACCGAACAGATTCTTCATGCCGATACTGTCCTTTTGATTGGAGCCGGCGAAGTGGCGATCGGAGAAATTGTTAAAGTCGCGAATCATGAAGTAGGGGAGACCGGGGCTAAACCGCCAACGGGGTTGAACCGCCAAATCAAATATTTCAGAACCTGTATATTGTGCGAACTCGCTATTAACATTAGGCTTGTTCGCGTTGCTTGAAATCCCCAAACATTTTTGCACTTGAAATGAGATAAATATATATTCGGCCGTTGGAGAGAGAGAAAGCGAAGATGCTGAGTGCAAAAAGTGCAAGCAACGCGAACAGACCCATTGTAAACGCTGCTTATGGTACCCATGTGACCAACGGAGTTTCGGCAGGTTACCTGCCGTGTTATGATTTTTACGAGGGCAAACGTGTTTTCGGAAGGTGAAAGTGAAATTTTCTGCGCGTGGAAATATTGTAATATCGGCAATAATATTTGCTCTCCAAATCTCGAGGTACGTGATTATAAAGAGTAATGCATGCTGAACACGAATCCAGTGTAGCTTTTTCATTATCGTTGATGTCTAATATTTCGTAGGTGATCAAACCTGAAACTTATGTTTGGGGCTTATCCGCCAGTAAGCACCCGGGGCTGGTCCGCCAGTCTCGTCACTGTGGCGCGCTGGGCGCACGACTTCAGCTCACGGTTAGGTTTCCCTCGAGCATGATTATGTCTCCCCTTGCACGTGCGTCAGTTTGTATGCCAAGTACACGCAATGTATTTTGTAAATTCAAAAATCTAACTATATAAGTGGTAGCTTTATATCTTTTTCACAAAATTATAATATCTAACTTAACTCAAGTGACATGTATTTAAAAAAAAAGATGTGAAATCTTTAATTTCTTCTTCACAAAATTATATTACCTAACTTAACTCAAGTGACATGTATTTAAAAAAAAAAGATGTGAAATCTTTATTTTCTTCTTCACAAAATTATATTACCTAACTTAACTCAAGTGACATGTATTTCAAAAAAAGATGTGAAATCTTTAAATTAAATTGCGCCAATTGTAAAGAGAATATGTATATTGCTTTGAAAGATAATTGTTATGCAACTACTTTAAAGAAATAAAACCCAAGTGGTATCTTCGTATTCCTATTCAAGGGTCTTCCTATTCTAAACTCAAGTGATAATAGCTTCTTAATTCTCTTTAACAAATTTTTAATATTACAAAGAATCATTTTAATTACAAAGAATTAAAGAAGTAACAGTACAAAATAAAAATATTTAATTAAAACAAAATAAATAAATTTTTCTTGTAAAAAAACTTGGCTCACAATATATATTATATATATACATAATTTACCTAAATAGAAATCTTCCTCTTGACCGATAAGTCTATCGACCTAATTTCGAAATACGCGCGCGATATCGAAACTGGCGATACCTGCGCCACCAGCGTCGAAAAAGTGAAAGTGACATTTCTCTAATAATCATAATAATATTGAGACGTCGGCGTTAGGAGGAGAAGAAGTATCTTAAATAAAATTTTTCACATTTCGACTTTGCGTCGCAATATCTCCGCTCGTAGGGCACGTAGCGGAATATTATGAGAGAAACCCCCCTAATTGGACCCCAAACTATCGATCAAGCCTATTTAGAACTTGATCCGTTTACTCGTTATCGAGATCTCAACATCTCGGGTACTCGCAACTCGTCGCGTCGCGTAAAAGAGTCACGGTCAGTCTCGCTCCGCGTGTACTTGGCACGAGACACTACCGTGTCTCTTGATTCCGATAATAGTATTCAATTAACTCACATACCAACAACCGCATTGTACTTTCAATAACTCCACTTTGTTGATTTCATTATCGAGAGTCGAATCTTTTTTTTTGTTAATTCTTTCTATTCATTAGAATTACTGTCTTTATTGGCAGTGACATATTCGTAAAGTGCAACGAAGCGCAGGGAATATTTCTTTTAAAACAAGTGTCAAGGTTCCTGCTGGTTCGATTACCAAATTGATTTCCGCGTTGACAGTACACACTGCGTCACATTTGGCAAAATTGTGAACTTAGAAAAGCGATCCAAAACGATCCGACAACACGAATGTTTTCTACAGGAGCCTTAAAATAAACAAAAATATTCATGATAAAAAATTTATGACAAATTATTCATTACAGCAACATTTTAAATGCTACAGCTGAAATCACGTATCTGAAACTTGATAAGACTACACATTTTAAAATAAGTTGATATTTATAAAATTTTGCTTAAAAGAGAAATAAATCCTTATCGGTTGTTTCATCGCTTTACGAGATTTATTTTAGCACTTATGATACACAAATTATACATACATATATACATATATATCGTACATACGTAAGAGGGTGTCGCAGAAAATCGAAAGAAAGTGTTATTAAAAAAACGGTAAATTTTTCATGTAACGCATTCAAAATCGATTCTACAAATTTGTTTGATATACGTAAGACGTTCTCTTAATCGACACCAAGCGTACAGGGTGAGCGTTCGCTCGAGAACACTTGATCGTAGTATCCCTCGCTTATGTGAAAGGAAATGCCGCTTTTTCCCTTCTCTCTCGCATCGCTACGCTTATTTAATCGAAGAGATATTCAGAGGTTCACATTCAAACGGCTCGCCTTGTACGTAAACGGAATGAAAACCCTGTATTGTATCGCATGTGACTTTATAACAAGCCTAGTGTAAACGCCGCGTAATCGTCCGAGTAATTTTACTATAGTCTACGGTCAACCATAAATACAGAGATGCATACGGTGATGCAATCCCATAACTATTCAAAAGACGTCTAAATGACGAAATGCCTAATCATATTTCCAGGTCTCTTTCAGACGTCGAAGAAGCACTTTAGATTTGTTAAACGCTTAAAAAACATCTTGTTGTTTTCATCGTTACCCAGGTGTCCTAGACCGGGGATTTGTGCACGCGGAATGCATAGCGCGATTCTATGTCAGAAGAAGTAATCTTTTCCTTCGGCAAAACACAAACACACACACACACACACACACACACACACACACACACACACACACACACGCACGCACACGCCGACGCACGCGCGCGCGCACACGCACACACACGCACGCACACACACACACACACACACACACACACACACACACACACACACACACACACACACACACACACACACACACACACACACGTTCGAGCAGTAGTTTTTAAATAAAGACAATTCAAATCTAACGAATAAATGAGTTATATACGACTTACTCGCTGAATGTGTACGTTATTTTACTATCCCTCTAAAAATTTCATTCCGTACGCATGAACTCTAGGGGACCACCTGTATAAAAGACGTTTTAATGTCTATTTCTATCAATGCAGATTAACTTTAATCTCGGCTTAACTTACTTTTGTTTCCTCATAGAGGAAGCTTTATTTATCTTTTCTAGTTTTGAAAATTAGATAGAAAAAGATAAAAAATAAGTTAAACCGAGATTAAAGTTAATCTACATTGGTAGAAATGGTTACAAGTCTTTAAACTTAAACTTAAATAAATCTTATTTTTAAACGATAAGCTTCTCCTAGACATGTGAGAGGTATCCTAATTTACTGTTATTCTCAGGCAGCCTTTTAGACATCTTCTGAACATTTGCGTTACTTGTATTAGTTATTTTGTATAGTTTTGTCGACGAGTTAAGCGTATTTCTTGAGGCTAACAGTCCGTTTCCTTTCTTCATAAAAAAAAAGAAAAAACAAAAGAAAACGAAAGAATACATCTGTACAGTGCGCCAAGCATCGTATTGGGGTACTCCCTCGCAAAAAAAATATTGTAACAAGTTCTAACATTTAACATCGTAATATTTATACTTAACGCGGAGAGAATCGCCTAATCCGACAGCCTGGAAACATTTACGAACGAAAAGCAAATATATACTAATGAATTGAATGATCCCACTACATGATTGACATAAGCATCATCACAATGAATTTAATTTATTAAATCCGGATAAACGACATTGAAATCTTAACCAACAATTTTCATTCATAAAAACAAACTCCACATAAAAAAAGTTAGATAACCACCCATAGTTCCTATACAAGATTATTTAAATGATCAGTCGTGGATATAATATTCGCGCAGGATCCTTTTTAAAAAACGTATATAGCATTTGATAATTAAAAAAAAACCTGTTATCCTCGCAATATAAATATGTTTCATAAGTTATTTTTAAATTAACACAATATTCTTCTTATAAATTTAATTAAAGATGCTATGAACGCGTTTATACGATACAAATTTGAAATAATGTCCTACGTTTTTGCAATTTACAGTAATAACTCAATGTTTTTGTAATAATTTAAGAAATTTTTTTTTTTTACTTTAATTTTCTTATGCTTTTCGTTAAAGATCTTCGGTATTTGTTTTGTCATTGTTTTTATATAACATAAGAGTTCATAATTGTCAAAATATAACTATTAGTTCTTTGTGCAGACAAAAATGAAATAACGATTTTAGCGATATTAGCACGCTGAAACCGATTCGTCCATTGGTTATAAATAAACGCCATTTGCTGCGTTACGTTATGCAAATCATACCATCAAATTTACGGCTACTCGCAGCAAAGCTTGGAATGCTTTAATGTGTGTTACGCTATTATTATGTCAAACTTTACTTTCACTTACTAGGATTATAATGTTAAAAGAGAAAAACTGATATTCGAATGCTCGCAATGTCGAATTGAAGCTGAATTGGGAAAATCAGAAACTGAGATATTCTAAATGTTTATAGAAAATAAATTATTTTCATGATAGAAGACCTTATTGACAATCAAACATTTCATTATTAATTGGGAAATTAATATTTTTGTTTGTTTGGTAATCGACTCAAAACACTTGAATATTTTATTTTTGGTGAACTAATATTTTCTACTTTATTAATTATCGATCCAAGACATTTGAATCTATATTTCTTTTCTTATCGTTATAGTTGATCGAAAATACTCGAATCAATACTTTACTTTAAATCAATTCTTGTTATCAATACCACATATCGCGATTGATATTGCATACTTATTTTTTTCTACGTATATTATAAAAGAAAAGATATTCTAAACTGATTCTAATCCTTTACATTGTAATATCCATGGATATACAAATATCTGCAGACAGAGCGTAAGTGCTGGTCTACAACCTTGCTTTAAAAAGTATTTAAGCTCTAAGCCGTAAGAAATTGACCAATCACAGTGGAATATGAGGAAAATACTCGACTATGATTGGTCAATTTCTTACAGCTTAGAGCTTAAATACCCTCTAAAGCAAGGTGGTAGACCAGCACTAAGGAACTTCTTTGGAAGGGAGTAAAGCCTGAGGAGTAAGGAAAAAAAATCCATCGCGACTTGATTGATCAGATTTAGCAGTATAAAACACGATATATGTAAACTCAGGAGGTTGATTACGGTTCTTGAAACGAGGTGAAAATTACAAAAGTGAACAGATTTGCTAGGTTTCGACCAATGAAATCATAGGTACTCTAATAAATTTCCTCACTTTTGTAATTTTTACCTCGTTTCAAAAATCGTAATAGATCCCCATATCTTTTTTCATATTTCGTGGCGTTTTAACTGAGGCATTACTGCGACTTCAGGTTATTCCGTAATTAAAAATAGTGCCTGGAATAAAATAAAACTTTTATTCTATAAAATGCCGGATTGTTGTGCGAAAGACTGTAAAAACAAAAAAACTTATAGTTGAAAAAATAAGATTCAGTTAGAATAGGAACGAGAGCGTACTCCGTGTCATTAACCGCTCATATCATGCCATCATCGTGTCATATGGTTGATCACATCAGTTACAATAGACTTTCAATCTCCTTTCCTCTTCCAAGCTTCAACCCCAAGGGAGTCCTTATGCTTCAGATATCCGTACGCATGGTAATATCTACAAGATTTTCGCTTTTTAACCTGCAAAACCAATCTGGTTTCTGAATTTTCCAATACAATTTCAACGATCGCCATTCAATCCTGACAAAGAGCTATTTCGGTTGAGCATCCTGTTGGGTCTGTTGCTGCTGCTGCTGTGTCTGCTGCGTTAAGGTTTGCAATCTCACTTGACTAAGAACAGATGGAGAGACCAGATTCGAGGCGGAAGTGACACCCACATTAGGACTGCTACCTGCAGCAGCGGTGGAACCGGAAACTGCGGTACCCGGGCTAGGACCTGAACTAGGACTTTGTCTCACCGCACCAGCAATCGGTTTCCCTTGGATAGGCGTGGTCTGTCGTAATTGAGAATTGCTGGCGGTCACCACTTGAATGGTTTGCTTCAAAGATGCGGGCGCTACTGGTATCACACGAGTCTGCAACGGTGACTTAGCCAGTACGACTTGGCTAGCCTGAGATACCGATTGTCCCGTAGAAACCTGCATAAAGTAACATCGATAAGCTCTACAGTTAAGCATTTATTAGTTGCGTATTCATTAATTTCGTTCAGTCATCTTTCTTGTGGATGTTCTCGTGGATGTCCCGATTTTTTATAAAGTATAAAAATTTAGCTCTAAAAATGTTTAATTGATTTTTTCAGATTTTAATCATTATTGCGTTATAGTCCGCGAGTAATTCCACAATAGATGCCTGAAGAATCTAATAGAACCAACTTGGTAGAAATTTTTTAACGTAAGGACCAATACGCAAAACTTGAAAAAGAATCTCTGTTTATTCCTTTACGTACGTGGGTAAATTGCTGCATTGCCGAGGGTTGCACATGTTTCATTACTTGATGAATTTGCTGTACCGTCATGGTTGTAGGTAGCGATTTTGTGGGTTGCACGATGAGTTGCGTTTGCACGCCAGCCTTGTTTGTGACTTGAGCCAGTTGCGCGACCTTCTGCGCAGGCAGTTTTCTCTGCGTAATGATCTGCGGATGAAGCGCGAGCTGACGTATCTGCTGGGGCGCGGTGCGAACACCCACGTTAGCTGTCTTCACGAGCGTCGCCACCGGAGTACCACTCGCGGAAGTGCCTGCCTGCTGTACCTGCAAACCGGCCGGAGCAAACAACTGCGCCGTTGCGAGTCCCGTTGGCGTGGGTACCTGCAGCAGAGTCACCTAGCCGATTACTCTTGCGATATAAAATTGTGTTTAATTTTCTCTCTTTTTACATACAGGATATGAGTGATATAAACTTGATCAATTTAGATTTCCATACCTGTGAATATTTGTATTATTTTCTTTAATCTTGCCTCCTTATTAAAACACTCACCTGCGCGACTCCAGCAGCAGCAGCCTTTGTTTGTTGATGTAACGTTTGCCGCTTCAGCAATGCAGTCATTTCAGTGTCGGACATTGTCCTAGTCATTGTCGGTTTGCCCACAGCAGTCTGCCCTGTCACCGCGCCCGCAGTACCTACGGCACCGATACCTTGCTTCATCAAGGTAGTCGCTGCTGCTCGCTGCTGCACCGCCGCCGTGGCCGACACCGCGACAGACACTTTTTGACCGCCGGCAGCTTGAGCCTGCAGTGCTTTAAGCTGCTGTTGCCGCAGTAAGTGCTGCTGCCTGAGGTACATCTGCACTGCCGCTGGGGTCTTGCTTCCCGACGTTGTCGTGGCCATCGTGACGCCTACCAGACTTCCCTTTTGGCCACCCGCCGCGCTAACGGAAGTTTGACCCGCGGACACCAAGCTGCCCGTCGCGATTCGTTGAGCGGTCTGCTGTATATTCGCCGACGTCGTTCTCACGTCCTGCATTGCCACTTGCCCAACTCCAGGTCGAGCCTTGACCACCGTAGTGGCTGTTACCGTTGTAGCTGCTACGTTGCTCAAACTCACGCTAGTCGCAGCGACTTTCGCGTTGGTTACCGTTGGAATCGCTTGGGACAACTGATGAATTTGGGATGCAACAGAGTTTGCGCTCGCTTGCTGTCCAGCTTGTTGCTGAGTCTGTTGCTGCTGTAGCTTCAGCTGTTGCTGCTGTTGGGCGGCTTGTTGCTGCTGCTGATGCTGCAGGAGTCGTGCCGCTACCTGTTGTTGCTGTTCCGGGGTTAAAACCTGTGACTGTAAGTCTCGGTTAGCGAACATCTCCTAGAATGTATTAAAGCAACGAATAAATACGGTTATAATTTTGATTCTGTGAAATATTCTTGAATGCGAATGTCAAATTCAAGGTAAATTAAATATTGTGTTAAATATAATTATTTTCTATCAAATTTATTTTTATCTAATAGACAAAAATGAATTTTAATTTTGTCTCTTATACTAACTGCCTTATTGAGCTTCTCCTTAGCGATTCTATCGGCGCGTCGTGTAGCAACTTCAATCGGCGTTATTGCATTATCGATCTGTACTTTGTATTCGGCTAGGACAGCGACGTTCGTGGGATTTTTCATCGCTGGATTCATGACGGGCTGTTTCACGGTGGGCGTTCGGTTGTTGGATACGGACTTCATGATTTCATACCTCTGACTGCCCATCGCCGTAAAAGAGCCGTTTCTGTCTTGATTGTGTAATTGCGATGTTCTCATCGATCTGCTGCTCTTACTTTGTTGCTGAAAAAAGTAAAACAAAGATAATATCACACATTCATATTCGTCATGGGTAGCGACTGTGTTTATACACGACTTGAAGGGTTCTGTTCGGGGCCGCTAGGGACGCGCAACAGTCGCTACCCATGACAAGCGGCCCCGAACAGAACCCTTCAAGTCGCGTATAAACACAGTCGCTACCCATGACGAATTACGGGTTTACTTTAATACTCTTTTTTTGTTACAACAGATAAACAAGTAATGTTCAGAACAAGATTACAGTATAGATAATTTTTGCAAGAAATTATGAATGTATATGCGATATTGCCGATATTTCAGTGCTATCGTGCTCGTCGATACCAGAACTACGTACCTCGGAGACCGGCAGCGTTTTGTAAACACTTCCCTTCTGTTTCTTCTGCTTCTTCGGCGTGGTGTCGTACAGGAGCTTGCCCTCCTCCCTAGGCATTATTACAGATTCGTATCTTCCCCTGCAATGCTTGGGTGATCTGAATAAACGCGCGCCGTTGTTGATGGTATCGGCAACCATGTCCCAATTGGGTGTGTGACCGGGCGAAAGGATCATCGTGTTCAGCGGTAAGCTCTGGTAGTTCTGGATGGAATGCAACAGACCCCATTCCTCGTGGACTGACCAGTCCATCGCTTGATCCGGTTCCGGTGAGGTCTTGACGACGTGTGACGAAGTCTTCAAGACCGGCATCGGTGGACGCACGATTGCGCGATACTTGTACAGCTTCATTTCACGGCGCATCTTCATCAATGCTGGTGACGGCCGATCGAAGAGCGATCTTGGTGCGTACACGGACTCCTCTTTGTGCCGCATCATCTTCGCTGGTCGACAACCTGCGACAAGAGCAACGTTTAAGCTAATCGAGCAAAAGAAGACAAACATACGTAGCGAAAAGTTGTTAATATTTGGTCATTACTACGATTAAAGCGTTGAAAATATAAGCTAAGATATCTGAATCTAAAATTTGCGTAGAGATTCATTTTCTTCATATTTATTACAATTACAATTAACACTATCATAACAAGTTATAAGACAGCAAATGACTTAGTTGGCTTTAAAATATATGTGTATCGATCGCCATTAATTTATTAAAGACAAAAATAATTTATATCATCTACAATCTGACTCACCATCATCAGTGATTTCGATCCTGCTCCTGTTTCGTTCCTTCTTTACGTAAATCGGTGGCAGTTGAGCCTCTGTCATAGGGATATTCTCATACAGAAATCCGAGAGAGTAATCGATATACACATCATTATCCGTTGTAGGAGGAGTCGGCGGGCACCACATCTGGAAGAAAGTTTGATTAATCATATTCTTCAAAGAACAAGATCATCAATTTAATTCTCTACTACTCTGCTACATTTCATTATTAATTGAAAAGATGCATTTTTATCTTTCTCCAGAAGTATAATATATATACTTTTTCAATCTCAAATGTATGCTGCATCTATTTAGCACTTCTATAACGAATAACTGACCTCATCTGTCACAAAATCATATGAAATTATTGTTTTTTATTCTTTTACGGCATAAATAATAAAGCGAAAGATTAATAAAATATATCAATTATTATAACGCAAATTATAGAATGTAATTAATGAAAAATAAATGAGTAACACAATATACACTTTTAATTTTTTGCAAATTTGTTCAGTACTTAAAGAATAAAAATCGTATTATTTTGTACTTACTGGCATTTGCTCCATCGTGTGTTCCGACAACCAAATCTGCAAGATGTTAAAGTTATACGTGAGATATCATGCAATTCACGAGAGAATTCTCGCTCTCATATGAAGTCCGTCTCTGTATTCGCTAAATTTAAGATGTGCTATCGACACGTTTTTACACAGTATAGCTTTAACTTTCGTGTTACCAACACCGTGAAAATTTTATCTTTAAATCATGAATAAGATTAAAAACTGAATTTCATTAATTAATAATATGACGATAATATTAATATATATAACAAAAATATAATAATAAATAATTTCGAGACTACAGAAAGACGGACTCGACAAATAAGCTTCCAACAAATAATGAAAATAAAGAAAGAGAGAAAGGAGGGCAATATTAATCTCTCCTGTATTTTCGTTCATTTTTAAAGAGATTAAAGAAATATATAAATTATAAATTCAAAAAACTTTTAGTTATATAATATCGAGTCACGAAATTTTTCGCGTTATTCAATTATAATAGATTTTAAATTATAAATTTTGTTTCGAAATAAATTCAAATATATTTACTCAAAATAATCTCACTTTTCGAGATTATTGATTGAGTCGAGTTTTAATCTTTAGGATATATTTGATGTCAAATCTTAAAAAGCTGTAGTAATCTCAAAATTCTTCTAAAAAAACGTAAAATTTGCCAAAAGATTTATCATAAAAATAAAGGATAGGGCATCCTGTAGACGCTCAAAGGTTCTCGTTCCTCTCATTCTAAAAAAAATATCCTGAGAAAGAGTTCTTCACGATATATTCCTTTACATCTATTACTGCGTCATTTACTTTTACGTATGCTATGTACATATACGGAATGAGAGATACACATAGAAAACGCATATAAATGCCACAAATAGACGCAGTAACGTATAACATATCTCACTCATGTGCCTGCTCATATCTTGTTGCGGACTCCAAGTTTGGAATGGCAAAGGCAGTGTTTTGGTGCCATTTTAATGGAACAATCTTATTGGAGCTCTTTTTCTCTCTCTTTTCTTTTTTTACGCGTACTATAAGGTACATGTATCTTCTCGAAAAATGTGCGGTCATGATAGCCTTGCCACACCAAACTGACATCGAAAGAAAAAAGTCGTTTCTTCACGTTAAATCGCGATTAAATATAAACAAGCACATTGAGCTGAGAATGATTTGACACCAAAACGGAACTGAACCTTTGATCGACACAGACTTGGAAACGCATCAAGAAATAAGGGTACACATTTCGATATAGCAAGGAATATCTCGTTTATTTTTTTTTCTTCTTCGAACTCTCGCTCGATCATACAAAATACAGGCACGCAACTTAATTATTATTACTGGTGTGTGTGTGTGTGTGTGTGTGTGTGTGTGTGTGTGTGTGGCGGGAGGAGGCAAGTGAAAAGGGCGAAGCGAGGACATCCTTATGCATACACAATAATATATATAATATATATATGCATAATATATATTATATATACACACACATATATATAATATATATTATATATACATAATAATAATATGTATATATAATATAACAATCAAGTCATTGTTCGAATTACGTAGCTCAAGAAGCGGCACGATTAAAAACCTTTTCTCATTTTGGCTGCCTCGATACCTTTTTCGAGTACTAACCGAATCATGCAACTGTCCATTATTTCAAATAAATTATTATCAGAGCAAATCTTTTCCAGACTCAAGTAAAATTCAAATTGAATTACTGAAATAGCGAAAAATAGAATGGGATCGAACTATGCGCTTCGTTCTATACTCTTTATATTATTCTTATCACGTTTCTTGCTCTTAATTCCTGTCGATATATATGTGTATGAATAATTTAGTGTGGCGCACTAGAGAATCGCACTTGACCAACATCAGTTCGGTTCTCATTTCTAATATAATACACTCGTCCATTTCGCTCATCACGCCGTTTATATAAATCGCTAGGCATATGTGACTGAAAATCTGCCTCTTGCTGCCTGCACCTTCCTGTGCATTTTAAATTTAAACGGAACAAATTCGCATAGGAAAATAAGGGAACAAGGTAGATTCAAGATCGTGGAAGGTGCAGCCAGGAGAAACGGATCCACTTGATATCTTTACAACGAATAAAGATGAGATGAGGGGGCAGCGAGCCAGAGTACAATTTACAACGCTACAAATATTACACGTGTATTATCCGGTATAACCCGGAAGAAATACATTATCGTAATTATATCGTGATTATGTACAAGAGGATGCGTACTCATGTCCCACATTAACGCCGAGCGTGTCTATTTTATTCTGTCTCATTTTTCTCATGCGGAAAGCATCGTTTTTTTCGCTTTTAATTGTTTTCACGTAGACTATCCTCCAAAAATTTCCTTCTGTCACATTTAAAATTTGTAATGTAACTTTCTTCATAAGGAATTTTTCTCACGTGCAATGCTAGAGTTCATCTGAAACTTTTCTCATATATGTTTCTTATAAAATTTCTCTCCCATAGAAATTGTACACGATTATTCTGAAAGGAGAATCAAATAGCCACTGAGCGATAAACGTAGGATAAGTACGGGCAAAAGACGCGTTATTAAACGCGCGATTAATTACAGGCGTTTCTAAAAACCAGGTTTATTAGTCCTCATCACATGAAACTTCTTATTTCATATATCCCTCATTAGAATTCTATCAACATTTATTATTAACTTAATTATTAAATAACAATTTCTCACGCTTACTTTTTATTTACTTTTAATTTCTCTATGAGAAATAAGCTGATAAATAATTAAATAAAAAATCTAAATAATAACAAAAAATCAGTAAATTGATCTAAATTAAAATATGCGAGGAACTTTTACAGTTCTATCATAAATTTTCAGACAAAAAAAAGAGAAGAACAACAGGATATTTTGTTCTTGCAGCTCTCATTAATTGCAGAATAATTTTATCTTTTTTTTAAATTAACTTTTTAATTTTATTTTTACTTATTTCCAAAAATTTTTTATATTTTCTACAATACATTATAATCAGTTTTTTTTCTTTATACAAGAAACGAAATTTATTTAAGATGCATCTAAATCAGGTCTGGACAACTTCGAGCTCCACGACGCTTCTCCTTTTCCATCCACGGAGAGTGGGGGAAAGGGGTTTCTCCCCTGGAGAAAGTTTAGCTGGATGAAGTTTAGCAGGCATGACTAACTTCATCCAACAATGGAACCCCTTTCCCCCATTCTCCGTGAATGGAAAAGTAAAAGTGTCGTGGCTTCGGAGCTTCAAGTTGATCGGGCTCGATCTAGATCTATATGCAAAAAAAATAAATTCTTTACTTTTTCCCTTCTCGATGTTATTATGCAAATAATGCACAAATATTAAAGAGTGTGCGCACTTTTATTTATCTCATATTGAAAGAATATTAATGAAAGAAACATCGAGAGATAAGAGTATCACGCAACAAATGCTAAGCATAAACCCGGCATAACGCGTATAGTAGGCGAATAGCAGACGCAGTAGTAGAGCAGTAATGTTTGACTGACTGGTCAAATAGCAATTGCATTCCCGATAGAATAACTCGCGTCGTCGATTACCACAATGATACTTCAACGTGGCTCAAGATATCGTGATGCTCTTCAGCTTTTCGGACCGTGTCGTTGCGATGGAGGAGGAGGAGGACGAAGAGGAGATCTGCGAAGAGCGAGGTCTCTTCTGCGACGGATCCTCATCGCTAACATCGTTAGAGCCGTCCTCGTCTTCCAGCGAGTTCGGTACTGTTCTGGCGCGCTTTGCTTCCCTACGCAGCCTCCTGGACTTGACGTCGGACGAGTCGCAGCCCTCGTGATCGGCCTCCTGTTCTTTCAGCGAGTCTGACAATCGAGTGGAAAGCTCTTTATCCTGGATCTTCGTCTCGCAATTGACGTTGGATTTCGATTGACCCGATGAGGCTTTACTGCTGTTATTCCTCGTGTCTAGACTGAGAATGGCCACGACCTTGGCCGTTCTTTGAGGCTTCTCGTTGGACAGCGATGTGTTCGCAGTGTTCTCGCTTTCGCTACTCGTCGACGGGGTCCGCATGTGCTTAGGGCTCGTTTTAAGTCCGCTCCCGGAAACGGGAGAGGCCAATGATGACGATGCCGACTTCACCGAGAGGGCGGAATTCAAGAGCAATCCCGAGCGCGTTACCCTGGATACTTGGTCATTGCTGTGACTGATCGATATGCTAGGTCGGGGTGTGTCCGGACGGCGTCTCGCCGGACCCTCCTTCGAATCCGGTGGTTTCATCGGTGGTATCGATCTACTACGTCTGAATGGCATCGGAGGACCCAGCAGACCGTTGTCCTGGCACTGCTTTGAATTCCGGGTCGCGCACTTCTCGACTCGACCAGGCAATACCGCGTCGGCTCTCGCAGAAAAGTTCACGGTCGCTACGGACCTCGTTATCGGTCGCGGAAGGGGAGTATCCGGTCGTCGTCTCGGGATTAATTTCGATGAATTTTGCGTCGTCGTCTCGTCACCGCTAACTGGAGGTGGAGGCGGCGTCCACGAGTGACTTGCCGATCGCGTGATCCTGCTCTGTTCTGCAACTGGATGCTGCGAGTTGTCGGTTCTTCGCGTTCCCTGGCCCGTTTTTGTTTGCAAACTATTTTTATTCTCCGATACTAAATCGATCTTGTCGTTCATCAATCGCGCGTTACTTTCTTCTAAATGATTGACAGTTGAGGGAATTTTTGAGCTGCGAGTCGTTACACCTCGCTGAACCGTGCTATCTACTTTTCGTATCTTGCATTTGTTGGGTTCGTTTGAATTAAATTCGTTTTTTGCCAAAGGCATTAAAAAGTCGAGCGCATTCGATGCTGTGTCACTTGTTTCTTTTTCCGCTACTTGTGGCAAAGCGTTTAAATTTTCGCTTTTCGAATTGAGTCTCTGATCAGACTTTTGCACCGAGTCTATCGCTGATTCGGCGTCGTCATTAGCTTCATCGCAATTGTTCTTGTCTTTATCCTCGACCGCGTTACTATGAGCATCGTCAGTATTTACACTAGTCTTAGAATTTTTCTGCACAGTAGAAACGCGGGATATCGCAACCGGTTTAGAAGCCGCGTCAACCGCATCAGAACTATCGTTTCGCAACGATTTAGAACGCAAAAGGGGAACCGAACGACTCGAGGGTGATTCGACGCTCCTGTCCGACTCTTTTGGCGCGGCAGCGGTCGATTTCCCTCGCACGTTGTTACACAAAGAATTGGCTGACGCACCGAATTCCGACTTAGACTTGACCATCGTCTCTTTCGGACACTTCAAGGATGCATCCGGCTGTACCGTGCTCGGAGGAGACCGAGAATCCCTCGCGCTGACATTCACGTCGAGATTCTCCGCGTCCTCATTATGATTTACTTCAGGTTCAAGCTTCTTGTAGGTCGTAGATAGCATTTTATGCGAACACCGCGTCACCTGAACGGAGCAGACCGTGATTAAATTAGTACCGTTCGTGATCTTCTCGTCATTTCTCTCTTTCTCTTTTTTAACATTTTGACCGTCCATTACATTATCAGTTGATTCCGCTGTTTTCGTTTGGTTTGATTGCGTTTTGGCAACTGGTGTTGTTGAATCTACCTGATCATCGACAGATTGCTCCGCGTCAGAATCAGTAACATGTTGCTCCACTCCGTTCGAATCGATCAAGGAAACAAGATTGCGATCGTCCTTCTTTGGATCTTTCTTGTCCTTCGACGAATTTTTGTCAGTCTCCGTCGCTCCCGTCTCGGTGATCTCGGTTTTTGGATTCTGGTCGGAATTGGTGGATACCTTAGCATTCGCGTTGACCCGAATGCTTCTCTTACGACACAAGTCAACTGACGAAGAGAAGGTTTCCTCGGACTTTGCGCGATGAAATTTCTTGCGCTGCCGTCGAAAATTCGGCTTTACTCCGGGCAGGATCGGGCTTACATCCAGAGTCCAGAGATTGATCTGAACATTCCCACGAGATCTGGTGCGTGGACTGTTTAGATCGAAATGATTCCGGCTGCACGACCCAGAACCCGCCAGGCGGCCTTTCCGTCTCGAGAAACCTCCACCTCGCTCGGAATCGTCGCGATTGTTCGCTCTCCTGTCCTCGTTTCCTTCGTCGGCCTCCTCCTCCTCGTCGCTCTCTTCTCTTTCTCCGTCTCCTCCTTCATCACCCTCTCCTTCCTCCTCCTCGCCCTCATCCCCTTGACTCTGACTCTCCGTGTGACTCGATTCTTCATCAAGACTATCCTCGACCACGTCTTCCTCCTGTGACTCCGAATCCGAGTCCGATTCAGTACTAGTAGTTTCGTTTTCGCTCTCCGACGACAATTCGCGCGCGCGTCTCTTTCTACTACTGCCACGTCTACGCAAACTTCTTCTACTCGGTACAATTAGCCTCTTACTAACTAATCGCCTGGAACCGCCTTTAGCGGCAGTGCTATTAACCTGATTCTGCGCATCCTCGCGGCCAAATGTCAGCGGCTTCTCGTCGTCGTCAGCGAGCCGCATGCGTCGCTCCTCCTCCTCGCGCAGTGCCCGCAACCGGTCCAGCTCCCACTCCTTTTTCTGCTCCTCGAGCTCCCGTTCGGCTGCGGCCAGTTGTGCTGCGGAGAATGCACCTTCGGACTCCTCGACAAACCTCATGGCGTACCGTTCGATCGGTGTCAGCTAGATAGAAGATTATAGAACCATCAATCGAAGAGTTAACATTAAAGATTACGTGACAAGCGGCATGCGAGATAAATAATACAATAGACAAAGTAAAAACGAAAACGAAGGCAATGTAACTGGCCCAGCGAATCGACGAGATTTCGAAAAACGTTTGACCTACCTGAGAAATCAGATTCTGAACTTCCTGTTCCGCCTTGCTGACCTGCGTATCGTCTTTATCAGCTTCTTCCAGCGGAATGTTCTCATCAAACTCGGCAAGATCAGCGACAGCTTCTGCTTTCGCGGTCTTCGCAGCCTGAACATCAAGATCTTCCTCAGCAGCGGCGAGAGCGCTCTCAAGAGCGCCCATCGCTGCTTTTTCCTCCGTATGCTGTCCTGAAAGACTACTCTGAAACGTTCCTGCTGCCACGTCCTTGCTCCAGGCCTTCTCTCGATCCCGATTTTGCTCGAGCACTTCAGCCATACGCGCTGATGCATCGTTCTCCGTTTGATCGATGTTAAACAGGTCTTGAATGGTGGACTGTAAATAACCTCATTGTTACACAAAAAGTAAACTAAATATTTCGTTTTCAAGAAACTTAATATATTGCCAAAGACGCCGATAACAATACTTCGCAAATCAAAACATTATTTTTCAGTAAATACCATAAATTTTATTAAGCTTGTAGTATCGTAAATAAAAAAATATTTAATAGAAATAAACAGTAATATAATTCGTTCAGGTCAAATTCTTATCGAGCACTTACACTTTTGAAGTACGCAGTGGTGAAATTGCCGCCTTCAATAGCAAGGTCTCCTAGCAATCGTTTCTGATTAGCCTTCTTCAAAATGTTCTCTTCAACAGTCTTCTCACTAACTAATCTGAAATGTAAATCATTATAATCCTTCATTATTATCCTCTTGTCGTTACATACACTAATTCGAACTGCCTATTTTTACAACATGTAACAGAAATTATTCTAAATATTTATTTTTAATATTAATACAATTAGGTGTTTTTATCAATAAAATATCCTACGTTTTAAAAATTATTAATTTATTTTTTTCTATCATATTTATATTATTAATTCACGCTGTGTACCTGTAGATATGTACATCCCGCGTTTGTCCTATTCTGTGGCATCTGTCTTGCGCTTGGGCATCCATTGTGGGATTCCAATCGCTGTCATAAAATATTACTGTGTCCGCCCCCGTCAGATTCACACCGACACCACCAGATCTCGTCGATAGAATAAAACAAAATATTCGTTTATCGCCGTTGAACCTTTCCATCAAAACCTGCACATAGAATAGTGATCTATTGAACCTATTGATATCTTCCATTTAATTTTGCAACAAAAATGTGTCTTGCATATATAAAATTTTCTGTTTTTCTTGTTAGGCTCATAAAATTAATCGTTATATGTATACCTTTTCAAAACTTCAGCAAAAATTAATATGCTCTCAATAATTATTAAAATTTCAAACAAGATCAACAGTTTAAAGGACCGTCTACAATAGCCGTAAAAGTAAGACGTAAGCAGTAAGCTTTGTGACTAATGGGATTTTTACAATTCAAGAATAATCGACTATGGTTGGTCAATAGCTTACTGCTTATGTCTTACCGCATACTCTTACGGCTATTGTAGACGGCCCTTAAGAGTTTTAATGTTCGTGCAATAAACTGTAATATTATAGTATTTTGTTAATGGCACATCAAACTACCTGACGTTGATCCACCCTAGTGGTGCCGTCCAATCGCAGATATATGTGTCCATGAAAATTCAAAAAGGCTTCTAATACGTCCAACATTCTGGTCATCTGTGTGAATATCAGGACCCGATGATTTCCAGATTTTAGCTTCCTCAATAGACGATCCAGCGACTGAAGTTTGCCGCAATCGTACTGGATCAGTCTGGGATCAGGAAACTGTGTAAGCATAAGGCCCGAAATCGGATGGAATAGAGATAATTTCGGCGACAGTTGCCGCTGCAATTCGGTCCACAGACGCTGCTCGCCCCACAGCTTGTGCGGTGGTGGATGAGACACATGGAACCGAGGTACTGGCGCGCGTACAGCTGGCACGTAGACTACATATCTGCAAGTATATTGAAAAACAAGGAAAACTTTATTCAATTCCAGAAAGGATAGCGATCTGAATGGTAAAGACAGCAGAATCTTATTTTTCAAAAGCTTAATTTCAAATAATCACTACTTTGATAGAATTGTAATTTTTGAAGCTTAAATACCAGAATATTTAATATTGGAAATTAAGGAAAAATAATATCTAATTAAATGTTTGTTAACAAACATTTAATATTAACCAAATATCAAAATATGTTAAGGCTTAGCGTAAAATTATTCTGGATATTGATTACACTTATAAATTATGTCAGATATTAACCTTTCAAAAACCTCTTTGAGTTCTTCAACAATCTGCTCCGTACTTTTGATAGCTTCCGCGAGCGCTTCCGTGTGCGAAAAGAACTCTTTCCGAGTACGAATCTTCTCCTTACTTGTCGCGCAATGTACCCAACCATTGTGCCAACGACAGGCTGTCGTGGGCTTGCCGATTCTCAAAGCCATAAACAGATCTTCACCGTAAAGCGGACATGCCGCGCATCTTCGTTCGTTGATATTTGCCAAGAGATGCAATTTAGCCTGTCTCCTCTGCCTCCTATCCTCTTCCAATTGCGGCTACAAAATAATAAATTAAAATTTTCTGTTAATTGAGTGCACCTAATGAAATAATTAACATTTAGATGTAAAATCCATTAGATAAAATTGAAACTTTGTTTATTTTTTGTTAAAAATGAAAAGAAAGAATAAACTAAAGAAGAACCGAGTTAGTTCGAGTAAGGCTCCTGGATACTCGTCGTTTCTGATGTCATCAAACAAGGATAGAAGCGGCGAGTACCCACGAGCCCTAACGCGAGTTCTTTGAGAGTTAACTATGCTATCAAATTCCTCAATTATTCTTAGAAAAGATTAAATTATTAATATCTATGTTTAATTACCAAATAAAACTCGGATTTCGGCTGTTCTTTACTCTGTGCCTTCGCGACCTCCTTCTGAGCCTGTCTGGGGACAATACCACGTATCGACTGTGGTTGTTGCTGGCTGACTGTCTGCTGGCCGTTGTTTCCGCTTGGTGACGATTGCGAAGCGGTTACGTTCAGAGGAGGTACCCTCATGACAGGTCGGCCGCTCGGAGTTGTCACTACTCCACTGACGACCTTGTTTACTGTCGTGGCACCCGACGTAGACAAACCCATCAGCGATTTAGACAGCACCGTTAAACGCGGTCCGCTCGATGTCATGACTGGAAACGAAACTGTCGATACAAAATGTGTTACTTCTTTTTTTTTTAATCCGTTGGTTACTGCTAACAAGCTTACAGAGTTTACGAAAATAATGATGAAAATTGTAAGCAAATCGCGGAAACAAACCTGTGTTAGTGTTCTGTTGACTCGGCGTCAGAATGAAGTGTCTGCCGGTAGAAGTTTGAACGAGTTGCGCGAAACCGCTAGGCACCGCTATTCTTTGGACGGAATCGCCTTGCTTGACCGTGACGGTCTGTGTCGTTAGTCGTTGAATGCCATCTCTGATGCTAGCGTTTCCTACTGTAATCCTTTGCGCGTTCGTCGCTGCTGTGGTCGACGTCACGGTGGTACTTTGCGGATTGTGCCCCAATGTTGCCACAGGAATAGCTATTTTATGAAAACATTTATATTTATACTTTTTATTAGATACAGTTTTAATATATTTTATTATATATATTGTTGCTAATAGATTTGTTATCACTTATATAAAAACTAATTATAATTAAATTTTTTCGAAAATATTCAGACGTTAATGTATTTTCAGCAAAATGTGAATAATACGAATATAAATATAGTAAATATATCCAAATATATTACGCAATTCACTTTGATAGACTTTGGATATGTTGTAGAGCATAAAAAAATATTAGATCCATATTTCTCTTAACTGCTTAGCACAACGTTTGGGAGGTAAAACATCCCTTTGAAAAAAAAAAACGGTTTTTCTCTTTCGAACCGACTATCCCCGAAACTACCAAAGGTAGAAAAATTTTCCAAAATAGAAATTGAATGGCTTGAAGAGTACCTTAAAACAATGACAAAACATTTTTTTTTAATTTTTATTTTTTAATAAAAATTGATTTTTTTTAAAAGGTGTTTTACTCCCTAAACGTTGAGATAAGTAGCTAAAAAAATATGGGTCTAATATTTTTTTATGCTTTACAGTCTACATATGCAAAGCCCATCAAAATCAATGAGGGACACTTCCGACCGTTCTTAGTTGTTAGAAAGATTAATTTTTTTAAGAATGTGTCCTTAGTTCTAGAATGCTTATAAACGGTAAGATTATAAACAAGCTGGCCCAAGGAATAATTATTCTAGCATCACTGCAAGAGTAATTGTCTAGCAAGAAATTCACAGCGACAGTCACTGATCTATGATGCATAATAAATTCGTATTAATTTTATGTTTATATGTGTAATTACCCAAAATATAATACAAAGAAATTAAATTAACGATATATTCGGATATGTCACAAAATTATAGATATAGATATAGGAACATTAAAGGTGAAATTTCATGGGCAGTGAAAAGCAGCAGCAGATTGTACTGATTGGCTATAAAATAGAAAAGTTCTCCAGTTCCTAGAACTTCTCTATTTTGTAGCCAATCAGTACGATCTGCTGCTACTTTTCACTGCCCATGAAATTTCACCTTAAGAATGTATTACGCCTATTGTGGGTTAAAAAAAGTCTATATCAATCAAAAGAGTTATCTTTATGAGTTAGAAGCAATCAAAGGAGAACAATTTTTTCGCGAATTAATTCACATTACATTCATTTAACATGTTTTACACAGAAAACTAAATAAAAAGTATTAATTAAAGAAATTCGAATATTTTTTTATGTAAGAGTGAAAAAAAAGCGTAATAAAAAACAATTGAGTACAGACTGTAAAATTTGTTATAAATTTGTAACATATCGTACTAATTAAAAATGAGTTAAAAACAAAATAAAAGTCGCTTACCTTTCACGCTACCCTGATGCGGCACCAGTTGCAGGGAATAACCTTGCAATTGTTGACCACCCGCGACTCTCAATGTAACACCTAAGAATAAAGAGTTGTTGAATTTCGTGTTTGAGTGATAATATGAATGTACACACATTGACTTTAAATATATCAATGAAATCGCTGAGAAATTATAAGAAACAAAATAACTTAAAATTAATGAAAAATTTATTTAATATAATCAAATGCATTAACGGTGTCTCATGTCCACATTCACAAGGAAATTTTCAACAATTCAATAGATTCAATATTTTTTTGTTCTTTGTCAATATGAAGTAGTTGAACAATACAATTAATCATGTAAATGTGGAGTCACTTCTTAAATATATATATTATAAAAACATTTAATTTTAAATATAAATGCGCATCTAATGTCAATGCATCTAATTAGTCTTTCATTAATTTGATTATTCACATAAATTTTAACGGATTCTTTCTTCTTTAATTATAACTAATAAAAATATCTTCTAAATATAAAATTACAATTTGTATTGCATTATACATAGATAATCCTGTTAAAATGCTTCCCTCGTAGCCCGGGATAAGGGTTTTCTCATGTGCGAGGTTTTCTCGAGTGCGTTAATCTTTTCATGACCAATAGAAATATTTCATTTCGGTTATTTCCTCTCTTCATTACCATAGGTTTGGCAACTAGACTCCAAATAAAAAAGTATAAAATCTCACAACTCCTTTAACATAATTCACAATTTTAAAAAAGTTGCAATTCTATCATTATTTTACTTATATCAGTGCATTTGTTATCTTGTAACAATACTAGCACATACATATGTTTTACGTACATACACAATCAATATATTTTATTTTTTAAATAATACTGGTACAATTATTATCGCTAACTTTGAATTCTTTAATATCGGTACCTATTTTGAGACTTGCAAAATGTAATTTAATTACTAATGATAAATTGGCCATGAAAATGTTAACGACTAACGCGATAAGATATAATAGTCTGGACCTACCTTGTCCCGGACCACTCTGGCTGGTATTTAATGACTTTATCAAGGGGGACGTACCCACTCTTGGCGTGGGTAGTACGCCAGCCAGATTCTTTAGCCTAGTCTGCGTTTGCTGTTGTTGCTGTTGCGGCTTCGCTTGATTTGATAATCTAACATTGATCTTGATCCTGCCGGATGGACACCTTGGCGCCGGTTCTGGTTGGCTATCTATCTCCTCGATAAGCTTCCTAGGCGTCCGCAGACGATTCACTCTGTGCGCACCAAATGCACTGAGCGTCGTCTCCAGATTTAACAGCAAAAGATTCAGGCTAGACAGTTGGATGTGCTGCAAAGTCAAATCACAATTTGCAGAGATAAATAAGTTGGTCACTTCAGTTTTCAGTATGTAGTCAATAAATCAGAAACGCCGTGAATTTGCGTTCTGTTGTTTTTACCTTGAAGGGATCGTAATCAAGCGCGCTCCAAACTAACGAAGCGGTCACAAACTCGATTGCTTCCATTTGGAATGGCGATACAGTCGGTCGCACCTCGAACAAGTTCGGATGATTACACACTTTTCGTAGTTGCATTAATACATTAATCACACTCAACAGATTCCCGCTGGCAAGCGTTTCCTTCGTCCTTTAACAATATGAGATAAATCAGTGTTAAATGCAGGCAATATCCGTAAAAAATAAGAGAAAAATACTTTGTATTTAAATGTAAAAAGCTTTCAATTTCCAATCTATCATTAAAGAGTTCACTTACTTGGCTCTCGACATAAAGTCATCATACAGAAATCTCTGACGCTTCGACAAACGGCACATAACCACGTGCTCATATTTCTTCGGCAATTGCTTTTCCACTTCAGTTTTTAATCGTCTCAAGAGAAATGGCCGCAACACCTACGGAGAATGTAATTTATTAAATATATTACATAAAACAAATAAAAGTAGGTGGTACATCTAAGCTAATGAAATTCAAATTCCTTCAGTAATATTATAAATTAAATTAAATAAGGAAGAGAAAAAAAGATGAAAGGTAAAAAAACTACGTACAGACCTTATGCAGACGACGAATTATATTCTCATTGTATTCGCTGTTCCCTTCAATCATGCCTGTGACAGGATTGCTAAACCACTCTTTAAACTCGCGATGAGACTGGAAAACGTTAGGCATAAGAAAGTGCATGAGCGACCACAGTTCCATCAAATTATTTTGAAGAGGTGTGCCGGTAAGAAGTAATCTCCTGTAACAGATAAACCGAAAAGATATAGTGATGTTTCAGTATGAAACAATTTCCATCAATTTTAATTAAAGTGATGAAACACAATCAGTATAATCTATATAAAAATTCATTCCTTTAAAATTTTAAAAAAATTAATATATATTTTTTACGATTAAAAGTTCAAGAAATTCCGTAAAATTAATATATTTTAACGTGGCTTAATGTTTCTTTACTTTAAAACTTGTTTTAAAGCGTAAATTAAACTGTTATATTTAACGAAATTTCAATGCGACAATGTTGTAATAAATTAATTACCGTTGTGTCTGGAAGTTTAAAAGCAACTGCCATCTCTGCGATTTGAAATTCTTGATATTCTGCGCCTCGTCTAAGATAAGATATTTCCATTTTTTCCGTCTAAAGCTTTGGTGATCCTGTATTACTAACTTGTAAGACGTAATGCATATATGGAAGGCGTTTGGTTTTGTCCAGCCTACAAATATAGAATAGAATGTTAAATTTTATGACAATCGGACGATTACCATACGATTATAATAAATAAAACAATAAATATTAATTGTTTCTCCAGACAGGATTCGTATGTCAGATAACGATCGATTTTTGACACGCGAGTTTTAATGGAGAAAAGAATTTTACTATCTCGCTGATTAATAATACAGACATTGTCATTTCGAACTAACGCCCGTTGTCGGCAGCGAGTAAGATAATTAGATAGCTAAATAATCGTAGTAAAATCTTGGAAAAAAGAGAGAGAAATACATGTTTTAAAAAGTTGTATGTAAGTTACCCGTTCGCTTTTGTTTTCTCTCCTTCTGTGTGCCGTAATATGTCAGTATTTTAAAGCCGGGACACCATTTTTTGCATTCCATTTCCCAATTGAGCATTACAGAAGTCGGCACGATTATAAGATGCGGTCCCCAGTTTCCCTTCTCGCAGGCTAAATGCGCCAACAGCGCGATGGTTTGTATAGTTTTACCTAGACCCATCTCATCAGCCAAAATGCCGTTTAACTTTCTGTCGTACATCGTGACAAGCCAGTCCAATCCTATGTGCTGATATTCCCGAAGAGAGTGTTTCAGAAGAAAAGGTATTTTAGTGACAACCTAAAAATAAATATAATGTTATAATATAATGTTAAATGCATTAAAAAAATACAGGCATAGAAAAAGTGGTCTTAAACAAACATAATTCACGGAGTTTTTCTCGTTTAAAGATTTGTAATTTAAAAATTACTAACACTTCAATAATAAAACATAATAAAAATTGATAATGGTAAAATATTCTGCATAATGTATAAATTTTGTAATTAATAAATTTGTAGTGATTATTTTCAAGAATAAAAAATAAATATGTTTATTCATGGGAAAATTTATCACTGTTAGTTTTCCTTTCGTAAATGATGGTGAGCAAAATTGCTGCTTCACCACCTTGGATTGAAAGGATTATTTACCGAACATTTGAATTTCTTGGTACCTGAAGGAAATGATTAAAAAAAGCAAAAATTTGTAAATACAAATTTTCACTAAAAAAGCAATACTTGATGAGAAAAGTATTTCTTTCTATATGTTTTTCTTTACATATAACATACATACATATAAATAAATAAATAAATATACATATATATATATATATATATATATATATATATATATATATAAGATTTAATAAAATATAACACAAGTAAACTTACACTAGTAGTGAGCAATGTATTTCCCTTAGGCTGGATGCTCTCAGCTAATGCGGCAACGTTATCCATTTCGTTATGAGCGTCCGAATGATCGTTTTCTGTGATCTGTAATAAAGAATAATCAGAATAATTTTCAAAGAATAATTTTCACAAAAAAAAATTTTCACAAAGAATAATTTTTTCAGACAAATGCCTCATTTCACAGCACGGATAGCAATCGAGATAAATGAAAACCAAATATCTCATACTGTCAGTAGATGGTAAAAGTATCATCACTGTAATAATTTATATAAATAAAAGAATTTTCATATAATAAAAACGTCTTTTACAAATTGAAAATATCTGTACATATACATAATGGCAATGAAAGAAATTAATTCAAGAACAAAAAATAACCAAATCAGATCTCAACAAAAATTATTAATTTGTAACGATGATTAAGTAAACTATATGTTTATAATAAAATTCAATTTGAAGTAAATGGTCTTCATTATATTGTTATATAAAAAAAAAAGACTCACTCTACTATCCGATTGTTTTTCCGCAGAGGGGTCTTCGAGAAGAGATTGAAGTCCCACATCTGCCTCGGTATCACTTTGAGTCCGAGTCTCTTCCTCGTCACTATCGCAATCGCTCTCTTCGCTCTCACTTTCGCTGCTAGTTATTTGGTCTTCGATTTCCTGTACTGTTTCCTTGTTTTCTTTATCCGTATCTAAATAAAGGGCAATGACATTGATTAAATCAACTAGCTCTATTCTTTCAACAATAATGTATAATCTCCGAAATTTTCTCAGACAAATGCCTCATTCCACAGCACGGATAGTAATCGAGATAAATGAAAACCAAACATCTCATACTGTCAGTAGATGGTAAAAAGTATCATCACTGTAATAATTTATACAAATAAAAGAATTTCCATATAAAAACATTTATATAATAATCAAGATAATAATAAATAAAAGTTCATGCTTTAATTTACGAAAGTTGTTTTCTTTAAGCCGCTTATAACTCAAAAACTATTGATTTATATATTGTTTTTGTAGAGTAAAACAATTCAAAGACATTCAAGTAGCGCATAAAATAAAAAAGATAAAAAAAGCGTGCTTGATCTAGACTTCATACAAAAATAATAGATATTTATAAAAAAAAAACTTTAAAAGATCTATTAAAAAACTCACCTTCGTCCACGTCCATCAACATGTCCGACATATTTGTATATTTGGCCGTGAGTTCGTCGATAGACATTTCATTGTCAGCCTAAATAAGTACGAGCATAGTTTTATTTAAGTCTGACAAGAACGATTTGCAATAATCACATGATAATTTCTCAAAATAGAGAATCATGTACCTTAAGTTCATCGAGCTCCCGCTTATGATCGATTTCTCCCTCGAGCCTTTCCTCTTCCATGATAGTATCTTCTTCGTCCGAGGATTCACCGGACGCCGCGATAAAGTCCGCATCTGCATCAACTGCTTCCTCATTTTCCTATAACAAAAATCATAATCATTTTATTTTTTAATAGGTAAATCTTTAAATAGGCGATAAGTTTATAGTTCTTTAAAATTGGATTTGTCACTAATTTCAAAAATAATTTTAATATATAAAAATACGTTAAGTTTTTATCAATTTATATTATATATAAATATTATACAAAAAAGATGACGTATATTCAAACATTTATTTTACTTTTGAGAAAAAAACACATACATTTTGCTCCTCTTCATTCATCGCGCTTTGCGGCGATAGACTTCTATTACGATCTTCCAAATAGTTTGATGGTAAGTCCTTTAGAAGATCTTCCAAGGGTATTTCCGATTCTCGTTTTAACAACTCCACTTCCTCCTTGTGATTGGTCGTTAATTTCATTTCCTCTTCGGCCTTAGCTATGGTCTCTTCGTCGTCATCTGAACTCTGATTTGGCTGGAATTCCTCTGTAATAGAATGTTATACAATAAAATTAGATTATTTATACAAATATAATGGTAAATTTAAATTAATTTATACAATATTTAATGTATGTAATTTAAATCAACCTATGTATACAATAAGCCCCAAGTATTAATTTATGCATTGCGTAAAGGTTAGAAGTTCTGCTTAAACTGTGAAGCACATGTGTTTTATTATAAATTATAATAATTAAAGTCATTGCATTAAAAATGACAATGTTATATGTCATAATTATCAACTATACTATGCAATAATTATATATGTAAGAAATCTTTAATTTTGTCATGCACAATAATTTTGCATTTTCAATAATAACGGCATTGAAGTGAATGAACATGTTAATGTGTGTTAATGATTACATGCATTAATCAATGCACATTTATTATCATAAATAAAAGTTAATTATATTTTATTATGTAAATTAAACGTACCGTCGGAATGACATTTTCCCAATGGAACCGGCGAAGAGATACGTGAACTATTTATGGAAGCTGGAATACTCTGTGGACCATCGGTCTTGTTGAGACCCTCTGTCAGCCACGTGGAATATTTCTCCGTTTGACCCACAATGAAATTTAAATGTTGATCCAACGCCTTCTTTCGTTTTTCTTCTAGCCTCGTCTGCTGCTTATACTCCACCAACTGTTGGCAAATTGCAATTACGAGAGTTATAATAATGAGAGATTGCTAGTATTGTTCATGGCTAGTTTTATTTTGTTTTTCTTTATTATAATAATTATGTTCATACCTATTTATCTCGCACTTATAACAGTTATTTTTAAAACGTGTAAATGTTATGTAATGTTTAAATGTTGTTACTAATTGTTAATAAGAAATGTTATATATTTGTATCCAAATACATTTACGAGATTTCGGGTTTATCTAATTGATATATGTGTAATTCTCAATGCGAATGTCCTGCGCTAATACTTTGGTTGAATTTAGGAGAAAATAAAACAACCATACACAATGCGCAGACTTTGCTGTTCCCACAACGAGCACACGCTTCCGATAAAGATACATCAAGAAGGTCGGCTTAATTAGTGTGGGGTAGAATAAAGCTAAATCAATGTAGTTTCCATAAAAAATGATATATATAAACAAAAATTGTTTTATTGAACTAAATTGATAAAAAGATTGATTGCTCGATTCATCCAAGTTTCTAAATGTGCAAATTTCAGCTGTTTGCTTACTTTCTCGACATTTGTCCAGAAGGTTTTGATCTCCTTGGCGACCAAGCTGGCGATCTTCTTCAAACGTAGCTCCTGCGACTTCTCAGCCTTCTGCGCCTGAATCGCCTTTTCCTGAAAGTACTTTTGCACCATTCGCGCGCATTTCTTCGCTGCCGCCTTTTTCCATTTACGCTCCTGGGCGAAATCAGCGGCCAACCAGACCATTTCCTCCAGCAGGTAATCCCAATGAGCCTTGGTTCGGGTCGGTTCTTGCACCTTGGGCAATCGCCGTTCCGACCATAATCCCTCGCGTTGCAGCTCCTTAATCCTCTGCACTACGTACGCCTCCTGTATCCCAATAATCGTAGCCATTAGCATAAAATTTAAATATATAAAAAATGCATTTAATCTTTGCAAAGAGGAAACATACAATACATATATAAGTTATTATTAATATACATATTAACAAAATAATTAAATAAAATAAAGTTTTCTTAAAACGTGTTTGATAAAAATAGAAGAAAAAGTAAAATCCATTAAGTAATAAAATTGACTCGTTTTTATATATATAAATAAAATAATAATAATAATGATAATAATAAAAACAAAAAAACTAGAAAATTATATCCAGATGATATATGAGCTTACATTTAAATGAGACACGTAAACTGTTTTTTTACACCGCACAAAGATTGAAAGAGACAGTCATGGCAATTACCTGCCGCAGTTTTTCCGCAATATGCTCCGGATTGTTCGTGATATCACAGGAAGTAGTTATAGTAGTGGGTGTAGACAACTTAACGAGCTTAACGATAGGTTGGGGACTATTGAGCGCAACTGTTGTTATAGGTGTTTTCGGGGTTGCGACGGTGGTGATCGACGGCGACGACTTTTCCACCACCTGACTCGCGGCCGAGGTCGTCGGTTTCGACGAGTCTGCAACCATTGACGTTCCACCTGAAACGATAACATCGCCTTCAGATTGCTATAATAAATCACGTGAATTATAATACATAAATCAAAATGTAAATCGAAGAGCCGGATGCGACAACAGCGTATGCTATTCAAAGATACTTCTGTATTAAATTAGCAAACGTAGACAAGTATCATATACTTCACGCGAATAACGGTTCAATAGATAGGCAAATGATAATACTTTGACAGCGTAACTCAACAGGAGACAGGCAAGAAACGAGATAATACACATCCACACGGTCGAAAACAACAACAATTAAACGCGAGAAACAAAAACACTTTCAAATACGTCAATTAAAATAAACCGCTTTTGTGTCTGAGACGATATACATGTGTATACATATGCATGACGTAGCGAGAGACATACAATGTTCTTACCAAGCTTCAAATAAAAACATGCGTTTGCACTTAATAATGATCAGGTCAATCACCACAGTATTATTGTAGATTTATACGCAACATGCTACACTTGTCTGACTTATTCTATACAGTTGGCATACATTGAACGTATAGTGAATGTATAGTATGAAAAAATTAGATGTTATATAGCTCAAGATGGCAGTATAAAATTTCTACATGAACTTTAATTTATAGTTTTAGTAGCAGCAGACAGTTCTTTGGCGAGCGTTTCCTGATCATCGTTCCAATAGTTCAAGTCGAGAGTACAATATATAACACGAAAGTACATAATGCGTGAAAATAATTGTTTATGAGAACTTGCAGCATCTAACTGCTCAAAAGCGAAACCAATATGGATCGGCTCAAAGATACGAAGAGACGAATGGCAGGCGATCTGCGGTAATCACCTATAATGAGCGTAGGTGTTACGGTAGAAGCGGATGGAGGGTGAATGGTGACTGGTGAAGACTGGATTGCCGCTCGAAAGGCAAACACCATGCCATGGCGGCCCCCTTGAGGCCTACCTGGTATTTGTCCTAAGTGCGCAAATGATCATTTATTTATACAAGCCGAATTTCAATTCATTATGACAGTTAAAATATAACACGAATAAGGAAAACCGCCTATCTTCCGCAAACAATAAATGACAAACTATTTTCCTATATGATATGAGAATTCTCCCAATCCAAGGCTCTATATCTAATGTCTTTCTCGTTATTTTTTTTCTTGCTGATTGCACAATAGATACTAATAGAATAATGTTGAGAACTCGAGATGATCGTTGTTATTTACAAAAAGAATATTTAACCCTCCACTGCCCTCGTTTAGCAAACGAATGTTAGTGTTAGCATCATGTCGCGCCTGTATGTCATGTATTAGCATAGTACAGTATAGCATTGCCACAGTTTTCTTAGATCAAGGGCCACTATTTCCCAACGTCTGTTAAACTCTAACCGATCGTCAACTTTTCAGAATAGACAATAGAAGTTGGTTATTTTGAAAAGTTAACGGTTGGTTAAAGGTTAACAGATGCTGAAATAGTGGCCCCAAACATAGTCTTGTAAATAGCGCTTTCAAAGTCAAATCTAAAAATTGTACTAACGAAATTTTGGAAAACCATATAAATATAATCTAAAAGTAAATAAAAAGTTGTAAAGTTATAAAAAGTCAAAAGTTTTAGAGTCAACTTTTATATCTATGCAAATAAAAAAATTAAAGAAATAAGATGTAACGTTAGCGATTGCCTAACACGAGGGCAATGGAGGATTAAATAACATATATATAAAACACAAATAGAAATATAGATAGAATAATGGTGAAAATCCAAGAAATATTAGACATTAATTACGAAGAATACATATTAAAACAAATTTGGAATTGATTGCTTAAGTTATATCTGTAAACTGTATCTTTCTTTTATATAATTATATAAAAATACTATTTCAATTTCTTGCAAAATTTCTTCATATATCTCTCTCGTAAATATGACATCTGTCGTACACTAGTTGTGATACGCAGGAGAAAGAGTAATCTACTTCAACATATAGGGTGAGAAAAGGATTATTATTTTCGCCTATGACGTCATAATCCAATAAAGCTATGACAATATTCAGTCGATTTTCTCTAGTTTAAGAACTCGTATTCTAAGTTTTCCTTTACGTGAGAATGAGCAAGTGACTGGAAGACAGAGCGTACAACATCCTTATTTTGCGCAACTTGAAAGAGATTAAAGAAAAAATGTTAGGATAGAAAAAATTCTTCGGCTCATCTTACGATTAGAATAGAGAAAGGCGACTATATATTCAAATTCGACTAAACACTTAAAATTAAAAATACACTGAATGAACAGTAAACAACAAACACGAATTTTCGCTATTAAAATACGAGGAATATGTGTGATGCTTACGGAACATTCATCGGAATTCAATTAGAGAGCGAATCGATTTGTTCAGGAAGTGTAATATATATGATGTTTACACACGTTTTTAATGATAGTCTTTTCCGTTCAAAATAATAAGAGAATGTAATATCAAGCCCTCTGACCATGTTACGAATCAAAAACATCAGATCATCGTTGCTCGAAGTAACGGCAAAGAATTAGACCCTTTGTGCCACAATTTATAATTACCTTGATGACTGAGCTGGGCTAGAGCCGCAGCAGGCAGGGTGGTGGATACCGCTACCGGCGTAACGCCCGCCCCAGCGATTTTAACCTCCGCTCTTTGATTCGGGATTTGGACTACCGTGGAGCCGGACGTGACAGTTGTGACAGTGGTCGTAGAGGTGACGATAGCACTAGTAACTGTCGTGGTAGTAGCAATAGTAGTGGTAACAGCAGACAGCTGCGAGAATTCCGGTATCGACGACAGTGGCGCGGTCAGATCCTCGTCATCGTCATCCGGATCAAGTCGATGCTGACGCAGAAAGTGTACAAACTGCGGTGTCGGAGATCGCTTCCGCCAGGTATGGTAGTCCATCATGTTGCCACCGGCGTGCAAAAAGAACAGTTCTGACGCGTTCTCGGCATACTTCTCACGTACGCTACGCATCCGCCGCATCTTGTGCTCCATTATCCGCCTACGGCAGCCGCTGGCGTCGAATGAAATAGGTTTCTCCGTCGTTTCCGACAGTTTCAGCCGTTTCCTCGCTGGTGGCGGCGGCGATTGTACCCGTACCTGCGGCGACGATACCTGTGACGATGACGACGACGACGACGACGACGACGACGACGACATTGGCGCCACAAACACGTTGCTTATAGAGGTGCGTACGAGTTTCGGCGACGTTGTCAGCATAAGCTTGGTAGAGTTCTGTGACCGCGACACCGCCGGTGACGAATGAGGCGACGTGCCGGCAATGCCGACAACGTTGCGCGGTGGTGTGCCCGCGATGTTGACGATTCTTGTGACACCAACTTGTTGCGTTCCGCTCGTGTTAGATGTGGCATTGTTCGGTATGACCTGCGAGTAAAGACACGTAAGTGCTAATCACAAGCGGAGAAAATTTTATTACAAAATTACGTCAAATTTATGCAAATTGTTAGTTACAGAATAAAAAGATAATAGAGATTAAAACTATCTTCAGCAATTGTTACCAAGTACAATTATTGGCTAATTAAATTAATGATAGACCATCACAATTACCGAACACTATTAATGACCAACGAATAATAAAAATAGAAATTAAAATACTCGATTGTGTGATTAAATTATTAATTGCTAATCAAGATATTTCAAATAATGAAGCTAGTTAAAACATACACTTTATGAAAGGAATATATTTATCATCCATCGTTATTTAAAAGACTGTAACATATATCCGTTTCATGAAACATAATATGCAAACTCTGGTTATTTGTACAAACGTAGATACCTGTGTGAGACCAGGAACCTGAGTCGTAATAACGAACTGTTGCCCACTAGTAGTAGCAAGCACGTTGAGGCCTTGAGCGGTAGCGAGAACCTGCTGCAGACTGACAGTCTGTTGAGCTGAACTTCCGTTATTTCCGCCATTATTAGCCACACCCCGATTAAGGGGTGGTAAAATAGGTGCACCCTGTTTATCACTCATTGCACGTTACACTAAAAAAACAAAGCAGCGCTGTATTATACGGTGACTCACAATGTACTCTTGTACCACATAATAAATTTATCTTCTCATGCGAAGAGCGAACATTAACTCTTTGAAGAGATTACTCTTTAATAATGGAAAATAAATATAATTCAGTATACAATACGTTTTTATATTTTGATTCTTTTTATAAATATATTATAAATACTTCAAAATTGCTGTTTTAATTTGTGAATGCAGAAGCACGTTTCAATTTTAATGAAAAAACAAGCTACCTATACTTCAATTTCTTATATATATGAAATGTTTAAAGTGCATTTTGAAATTTAGAGTTTAAAAATAAAAAGATTATATCGAGTAAACTGAAGGATTATCAATTACTACTTTAATAAAATACAAAAAAAAACAAAGAAAGTATTAAAAAATAAGACATTTGTAAAGTGTCAGTTAAAGAATACATAAAGTGTTACCTGATCCCCTATTTGAATATAAAATATCACATAAAAAAATGATAATGTATACAATATTGAGCTTAATATGCTTATTAAGCTACATAAATAAACGTAAAAAACTGAAAATTTATGCGATCAATCGGTATTCACAGTTCAATAAACTTTGATATATTTTTAATATATAAAATACACACAATCTTTATTTCCTTTTTTAATTATAAACTGGCAAAAAAATGAAAATAAATGTAAAAATATCTTGATAGTATAATATATTCTGAACGAGTAAGCATATTTAAAAAAAAGGAATTCTAAGACAGGTTTAATAAACATATTTTAATAAATAAATTCAATATCGATTTAAATTATCCTCTAGAATACACACAGCACCTGCAAAACAGTCGCGTAATTTAATTGCAAATTGTCGAAGAAAAACAACAGAAGAAGGACAGATAAAGAAATGTTTCGGATGACACAAAAAAAAAGTGATAGTAACAATGGCTCGCTAGACAAGCTCGTTAGTTCGATGGAAGCAGAATCGATCGTTTATAAACATGAATCAAGAGGGAAAGCGAGGGAAAAAGCGGCGAATTCGAAGGAGGCGATGCACGGTTCCGTCGATTCGCGTTAAAAAAGGGGGGAGGGAGCCAAATACCCCGCGCGACATACAATATACGCGAAATTTGAAATGTGCACGACGACGGGATGTCGCGAGGGGGGATCGGAGCGCCAGACAGGGAGATATGTCAACGCGATTGTCGCGTGATGCCGAGCCGGCGAGCCGAAGAAACGGCCCGAGAAGATCCGGGGGGGCTACTCAAGAGCGTCGTACGTTCGTGCGTGCGTCGAAGGGAGCGACATGCTATATCGAGGCGAGCGCCGGTGACGAAACATGTCGGGAGAGCGAGACGTGAGACGAGTGGCGAGAGACGTCCGGCCGCGCGTCGGCGTCGCGACGACATAGGGAACGCGAGGAAACAGCCTCGCCGACGATGCTCGGCCGCCGACGCGGGTGGGGAAGACCGCGCGACACAGCGCGGCGCGGCGCGGCGTGATACAAAGGAAATCTCCCGTCCGCCATGTTGGCGTTGGCTCCGAGACGGCCAGGACTTACCATAATGTAATCACAAATTACCGCGACGTAGGTGCGCCATCCACGGGAATGAACGTCACGCCCGTGTCCCGCGTGGGTCGACTCGCAATTGGGTACCTCACGTAACATACGGCGCATGAGCTATATCTAATATTTTACAATGCATCGTCACACCGCACGCCCAAGGACGCGTACACACTTCTAAACATGGCGACGGCTGCGAGACGAGTTTCGGCCAGAGGCGGTCAGAAGCGGCCCCAGTCTTGGTCAGCGTTTGCCCCAGTCGCGCGACAGATGGCGCGGTCGCGCCGCGCCGCGCGCCGATTGGCCGGTCGCAATCGTCGCGCGCGGCAACGTGGCACGTGACAACGCGCGCGATTGGTCGACCCGCCCAATACGTTCGTACGCGCGGCGGCTGGAATTCTGCTAACTCACATCCCCGGGTCTGTTCGTTTTTTTTCCTCATCGCCGCTCTCTACGCCCCGCGCTACGCGCAACGCTAAATATGGCCATTCAATTTCGAGTTCTTCTCTCGCCTGACGATGAAAATTAAGTGTACCCCGCAATTATCCTCGATGATACTCTACTTATACGATCATCTATGTTTTACTTTAATTTATTTATTATTTCAATTATCTACGTCTCTACGATCATGTATAATTCTACTGGATGGCTGAAAAAGTAAAATCAAACGGCCACGTGGGGATCGATTAATGCATTGCATTTCGAGAAACAAGATGAAATTTACTAAAGTGAACAAAAGTGAATTACCTCATTTTTATCTTATTTCAAGATACACAATCGACTCTATATAAATGTGATTTTCGCATGATTTGAATGTAATAATATAAAACACGAACAAGAAGCTTTAATTTTCTTCTTTTTCAGAGCCTAAAAAAATTTATTCAAAAATTTGAAAAATCTATTCGATAGCTAATCTGATCACGCTTTCAAAAGCTCTACTTAATCCGTTATAACACATTCACGGTAAAATTATTTCCGACACATCTTTGACTGAACTTACTTTTACTTCGTAGTGCTGTGTGGTTCCATTAAAATTAACTTTCATGTGATTAATCTTCCATCTCCTGGCTTCACTACATTTTATCTTTATCTTAAAGTAATATTTTAAAGAAATTCAGATAAAATCTCGTTTCTGCTACACCTTTTACACTTCGTTCTCCTGCCTTCTTTCTCTTTCCAAGTTCGAATTTGTCTTATTTAAACAAAGAAAGCACAGAAAACGCAAGAAGAGCAGCCGTTATATTTTCCGCGCTCGAAACAAAGCGGATACTGTTCTCATTTGAGAAGAAAAAAAAAAGAGAAAAGAGCAGTCTCTGGCGAGGAGAGTGCAGAAAGTAAAGCAGTAAAGGTTCGAAAGTAAAGAAGAAAATCACGGAGGGACGCGAGGTCATGCACCGACCTGAAGTACACGCCACGTGGCACGGCGGCTCCGTTTCCCCTGCGATATTCCGAGTACTCCGATCGGCGTATCGTCGTGTGTGTGGTACGTACCCGTGCATCGATCCTCTTTCCGAGTCACTCCATCGTCGTCGGTGCCGCGCGTCGCCGGTACCGACGAGTGCGGGCGGTGCGCCGTTCGATCGTCGTTGCTTCTTGCGCGCACGTGCGTGCCTCGCGGGCGGACGCGTGCCGCTGTCGCTGTCGCTGTCGCTGCCGCTGCCGCTGCTGGCGGACGGCGTTTCCTCGCGCGGGAATCTCGATCGCCATATTCCGGGGGGATCCTCCGACCTTTCGGGGCGCGTCCTCTCCGCAGAACGGTCCACGCGACGGTGGACTCGGACTCAGATCTCAGATCCCGATCGCCGCGGCGCCGGGACGTGCCATGGAAGTGAAACGCTTGACACCACTGTGCGCGGCGTGTGGCCACTGTGGCCCCGGTACTCCGGTCTCGATTGGCGGCTCGGCTCTCGGCTCGGGGCCCGTTCGATACCGCCGGAAGAGAGCTAGGGCGCGCGCGCGAGATAACGCTTTTTAAAAATTATGCGCGACGAAAGTTCACAGTCGAATCGAATGGAATTTTCGCTCAACGTGCGCGGACCGGTTCGGACGTGTTTTGTCTGGAAGGAAAATTTTTTTAAGTATTGCGACTGTTACTGTCTGCATTGATTCCACTCAGATTTTCAGTAATTTCCATTTAGACTTCGCTACGCTAACAGTGATTCAGACTTTGTTTAACAAACAGTTACAAATCTGGCCAAAATTGTCCGCTGAAAAGCGGCAGGCGCCAATTCAATAGAAGAAGAAAGAAAGAAGAATCGAATGGAATCCGATCCGATGTGAATTTCTGCGCGTGTCGGAATATAGAGATTTGTGTTTTTTTTTTCCTTAAATTGTTGCGCTATGATGATTGCGTTAGAACTTCTCTTCAGCTATAAAAAATCTTACATTTCCCTGATAAGCGCCTAAATTTATTAGAGTAACACTATAAATCGTATATGTATCGTTACTCCGCTTTGTTATATATATGTAGGTACTATTACATACGCTTCTGCGTTGTGAAGATAACCGCTTTCATTTCCATATCAGTCGCGTCGCATCCATTTACTTGTGCCCCACGTCGATTAAGAAACGATTTTTTTTATTACAAATGATGTTCGTAATTTTTAAATATCTTTTTTTATCTTTTTCTAAGTGCCGAGCGTTTCAAAATTACGTAATCTCACAAAAAAAAACGCACATTTTTACGATAATGTTTATATATTTGTCAGCTTTTATTCTCGCAGTATATATATATATATATATATATATATATATATATATATATTTATATGTATATTTATTGTTAACTTCAGCTACATAGCCAAGAAGTGGACTTGATTTACAAATAACCTTAATCATTCATCCTTCCATTCATACACTACTATCCTAACTTACAAGTAACTATTGCACATATTGATACACATTGACCTTCTATGTTTTAATCCAACCTTCTTTTTCGCTCTTTTTTCTCTAACGCTGACCGTTCTCTATATAATCTTAACAATATCTTCTCTTTGATGCTGCCCATTTCATCATTCCAAAGCCTCTCTAATCTTTCTTTATTATTCTTACCTAATTCTATAAACCAATTTTTTATCGCTTCGCATGCTGATACATAATGATTCGTGTTATCCCTACCTTGTTTACAAAACATACAAATACCTCTTTCCTCTTTTAACCAATACATATTCGCGTCCTCCAAATTACCACATCTTAAGTTTATCAGAGCTCTAATAATTTCGCCTTTATCATATTTATCCATATATTCCTTCCTCAAATTTAATCCATCAATTTAGGGCCACCTATTTCTCTACTTAAATTCTTATATTTCTTATTATACCTAGAATTTAAAATACTACTTTCCACAATTTGTCTTTTTTTATTCTCGCAGTAGAAAATTGTAAAACCAATAGAATGTGATTTTACTAAAACCAATTATTATACATTTACTATTTGCAATAATATACAGCGTTCATTCGCGTACTGCATAAATATATTATTTATCCGTGTGAATGTATTTTGTAACGTCTAATGAAGAATTGCAATTGTATATAAAAATATAATGAATTTTTTAATAATCTATTATCTAAGCAAAAACCCAATAAACACCAAGCACGCACATACTACATTTACATTGTTGAGTGAGAAGTTATATTAATATAGATATAAGCTAGGTAACTGATGCTCGGTGTTTATTGGGAAGATCTGTGATATTTCGCGCGTAGTTTTCAAGGAAAAAGAGCGTAATGGGAGATGCTTATCTACATTTATTTAATTTATTTCGACTTCCTAGGTTTCTTTTTTAAAGGGAAAATTTCTATACTCTGTTTATTCATTTTACAGGTTGAACGGAAGTTCAAGGATGGTTAAACTGAACGCGGATGTTCATCCGAATCTGTCGGAGATGGTGACGGAAAATTTGCGACGGAGAAACGTGGTCACAGTCGTAGATTTCGTCTCGACGGATCCGATTAAACTGGCGAGTTTTACTAATTTTACGCACACGGTGTGTATCCTGCGAAAGAAGGATGGTAAACGAAGTAAAGACATTTGAAATTCGTACCTGTCATGCGCGAGAATAAGTGCACCGTTGTTTAGACGTTAGGAGTTGAACGTCAGGAGTTAGAACAATTTCAAAACGCTGAAATTAAATTGGATGATAATTCTACCGATAAGACATTTGATTTATAAATTTAGTTTCTTTTAATCGACATTAATCCACTTAATTTTTTCTTTGAAAAGAATGAAAGAAATATACGAGGGTAGTCTGAAAAGTTTTGAGCTTAACATTGACTTAAAAGGAGACTATGTTGAAAAATTTGACCGAATTCGACCGAAAAAATAATGTTTAAGGGTCAAAACTTTTCAGACTACCCACGTACATATGTAGATAATAAAATGAATTAGAGACTGATAGAGAAGATAGTTATGTGGCTCGTTCAATGTTTGCAAATTTAGTACAATATTAGCATTTGTAGGATGTATTGCTAATGAAGCAGCACATACTGAGGAAGTTCGGTGGCGCAAAGAGGAACGCAAAGCACCTCCTCATGATGGAACGTAGCCACGTAATTCCGACCAATGTAACGAGGTTTGCGACATGTCATCTTCCAATCGAACTGATCGTGACTAGTAAAAACTATCCGATACGAAAAATTTCATATAGTATACAATTGAAAGATATAGGGGAAAACGATCAAAGTTGACTTTTTGTCGAAATTGATCTGATCGTGCTATCTTGTGACATTTTTAAAGAACTTTCAGTATTCTTACCTGTTTTGATCAAGAACAGTTACAATTTATTGGAAATAAGGCCGAAAGAATTGTACTATGCTGTGGAAAACGATCATAGTCCACGCGTTTGTGAAGATAAGCCATTAAAGTCCAACATACAATGTAAATACTAAAGCTGCGTTCCGATATTTACTGCTAGTATGGAAAATCTATACTGTACGTCTATAATGTACGTAAATCTATAATGTACGTAAATCTATAATAACGTAAACTATCTGATGTCTTGAAACTTAAAATTGCGTTTTTATAGAAATTACTCCGTATGGATATCGATTATTTTCACCCTGTATCCTTCAATTGCTTTCACAAATAAAGAAGAAAAAACAGCTGGTTTTTTAGTATCTAACGTCTTATTCTCGGTAGGATAGTTTGGACGAATTGCTGAAGGGTGGCCTGTACCCAGGACAGTTGTGCGAGTTGTGCGGACCCTCATCCTCCGGGAAAACTCAATTATGTATGACGGTAGCAGCTAACGTCGCTGGCCGGTCGGACGTCGTTGTATGGTATATCGACACGAAAAAAGATTTCTCCAGGTTGCGATACGAGGAGATCATGAGGGCGAGGAATTTTACACAAAAAGTGATAATGTTAGCTATAAATAACGATTAGATGTTCATAAAAGTATTAGTGCATGTTGTTTTATTACAATCACATCAGTAATATAATCACAAAAGGTATCCTCTTAAAAAAAGAAAGAAATAATTAAAGAACAAAAACAAAATTTCTTAAATAAACTTTTCATATGATTATTCATTATCTTTAAAATGTTGCTGAATTCTGAGAAATGACCTCGTTTTTTTTTTGCAGATTATAGAAGATGCATTGCGCAGGACAAAGGTTTGTCGAGTGCGTTCCTCCCGTGAATTGATACGAGCCCTGCAACAATTGGTAACTCTTTGCAAACAGGAGCGGAATGGTGCGTCTTTCGAAGGGAAAAAGGCTCTTCTTGTGATAATCGATTCCTTACCAGCAGTTATCTTCAAGGTATCTTTATAGATAAATCTCTAATTTATTGGTCATTAATATAACTCTTCTCAAGTATCGTCAATTATATTTTATATATTACTATTAGTAATATAAATTATACACTATTAATGTGTCACGTTAATAATATTACAATTAACATTATTAAGAAATAACATTTTTTGTCAATCTGTTAATAAGTGACTTGTAATATTAAGTTAAATAACGTAAATCCCGAAACTATGATGTGTTAACCCTTGGCTGTTACACCTCTTTTTTCGAACACATTTATTACACGGGGTCAATTTGACCCCAATTTTTATGCAGCTGTTGTTAAAAAATTAACAGTTTAAGTTGATCGCAAAAAATTCTATAATTAAGTTTAAACATGGTTGAATATATTCTCATTATAAAAAATTACCTTTTTGAGTGGTTCATCATGTTCAAACAAATTCTTAAAAATGTAAGTTCCGGAAAAAAAACATTTTGCGAAAAAAAAATCATAACTTATTTTTCAATATTTTTTGCTCAAAATTTTGCATAGTACTTTTAAGATATATTACTTGAAAAATGGGGTCACTTTGACTCCATGTGATAACCAAGGGTCAATATTAATTTCGTGACATTAAAATTATATGAATGGTCGTTTTTTTTTTAATAATTGATTATTTCTTTGTTGAGGTAACACGATACGCACAACAAAGTGATTTCGAGACGACTTATGAGCTCGACGATTTAGCCGACGTATGTCGATTCCTCACAAAGGAATACCAGGCAGTCGTAATTACTGTGAATTCAGTTACTCGATGGGAGCAAACGGACCCCGCCAACATAACACCGGCGTTAGGAAAATATTGGGCGAGGATACCAGCCACGAGATTGCTGATAGCAAGGCGACATGGTGAAACTCGGAGGATTAACATTTGGAAGGATCTGAGATTAATCGAGAACTCGTTCTGCACTGTAACTATAAACGATATCGGAGTCACTTCATAATAAGCTATAGTAAATCAATATTTACATATATGATTGATCGTTATTAAGTTACAAAACATTATTTCTTAAATTGTGATATTCGATGTTTCTTTCGATGTTATTTTTTATAATAAATATTTTTTTAATCTTATATCTATTTCTTCCATATATATATACAGGATGAACGATAATCTTGACGAAGTATAATATGCTAGCAATAGTATATGAATATTGTGTTTACAGTCATTTTTTATTTAATATTAATTGTCTGATATTAATTTTATCATTTATATCACTTTTCCGACTATATCTTATATTTGTCGCGTAAAATTATTAACTTTTAATCTTTTTGTTTTGAAGTACAAATAAAATCTCGAAAATTCTCTCAAAATATTACTCTTTAATATTAATTGACGTATAAACAGTAATTAATTTAATGATGATATAACTATTGTAATCAATTACATTAAAGCAAAATGGACTTCGTAAAATATATATATATATTTTTTTAGTGAAGTAATAGATGTTATATATATATTTGCTATTATAATGAACTTTTGTCATTATAATAAATCATCATTTAGTAGAATTATTTCAATACTGAATGCTACAACTCCGCCAAATTGCACTACCTTCTGCACTACAAGTGAGCAAATATGATGCATCCTCAATATATGATGCAAGCTTTATAAGAGGAGTCAATGTTATTACTTATATGAGATATCATGAGAAATATCATAAGTTGTTATATCAAGGACAAGAAGCAAGTCATATTTTTATCAAATGTTATTTAATAATATCTATCAGCAACAAATTCTGTAAATACAAAAAAGATTTGGCATAAATAGCTAAAATAGCTAAAGAATTTATGTACAGACATTACAGAATGTATATTTATAAAATTTGATTAAATGTTGAAAGCGGTCCATTTATAAAACTCGTTCTGTGCTACAGTTTGTGGAGATCTGATGTTAGTTAGATTAAGTAGTACTGTTTCCGTCATTATAAAACAAACATCCAGCTCGCATAGGTCATCTAGCATACGCGTTGCAGATGATATATTTAATTTATCATTGGCTATTTCCATTTTATAGTTATACTTGTCCTACAAGATTTATTAAAGAAAAAGTTAATTTTGAGCAGAGAAGTTGAAATAATGAAGTAAATATAACGATATACTAATTTTCCAATAAAAGAATTATTAGACTATTGAAACATGGTAAATATTTATATTTTATGAATCTGTCGTTGCGCAATGCTGTGCCTTTTCGTAAATATAAGGTTCTCGTTCCTAGCTACAGCCATATATACAGAATTTGCAGTCAAGGATTTAATATGACAGTAATTGATTGAAGCAATTAAAAAATTAATTACAGAAAGTCACCAAAGCCGACGTGCAATAACTAATTTTTGTTTGTTTTGTTAGTAAGAATAAAACAGGAATGATGAAAGTGTAAAGCACAAAAAATACATGTACGTACCATTTCTATCCTGTTCGCCAAAACGCTAACTCGTGCTGAGGGTAATTTGCATTTTAGTCTGTTTTTCTCAATACGTATATGTGCATCTCTTAGTTCAGCAAATTGCTTTGCCATCGCAAACGGTATAATTTGGAACTTGAGATCCTGTTTCTCGTTCCTCTCGTAGTTTCCATACAGCACAGTCATATTGTACTTGATTCTGCAATTGCCTAATGGTGTCGTTTCCCTGACGGTCAAACCGGTTGTAAAATTTAATATTTTAGTTATCAGACCACCACTTATGTTGAAATGTTTAGCAATATCTGCAATAATTTTTCTGATCGTGCCCTCAGATTTTGTATGCACGAGTACATCCTGTACCCCATGCTCATTGAAATTAATTATAAACCACTTTTCGTATTTGATATGCTCTCTCGCGATCTCTTCTGTATCTCGATTTTTATACTTTAATACGGTTTTCAAGGTCATGACGTCGTGTAAGAAACAGCGGAGACCCGACAATTGAAAAGGCTGACATATTAATGCTGCAGTTATTTGTGTAGTTTCGGGGTATTCTTTGTATACTACAGTAGTTCGGTCAAAATCGAACAAATATTCTGCATTAAAATCCCTTATTCCTTCTGGGACGTTGACTTTGAGTGCTAAATAAATAAACAAAAAACGTATAATCAGATATAATATCAGAATATTGTCATCTATACATATAATATATTTTATAAGTATAAGTATATAAAATATTATATACAATTATAAAAATTAATCTTTGTAATTATTTTCTTAAAAATTGTGATTATATCTTATTCACTTTTAAATTATCCGTAGAACTTCAACTTCTTCTACTAAATAAAATATATATTTTATAGAAAAAATTCTACGACTAATATTATATATTATATATTATACATTATATATTATATATATTTAATATTATATATTCAATAGATAATTACATATTTATTATTATACATTTAATAATAAATATATAATTAATACTATATATTTATAGCATCATATGTTATAAACATTGTCTTTTAGTTCAGATATCCGTGTGCTTAAAAGGAAGATATTTGCGAAGTAATAAGATGGTAAAATCTTCGAGAAAAGTCACAAATGAATGCTGTATTTGAACTTGATAATTTCTTTTATTAAATTCGATTTATAATGTAGGTATATCTCTTTAATTCATTTTTAAAATCTAAATATTATAAAAGTAATGGCTGCATTTGTTGAGAGATTTTATGCACAACTGATAATAAAATAATATATAAGTGAAATACGACCGAACACATGATAAACATTTAAATCAAGGAAAACGCCAGGACTGGGTTAAACGATCAGGACTGGATCTTGCGGTTGCTGATAGATATGATAATTAATAATATACACGCGAAGTTGGATTCGAATGCTGTACTTATTGTTAACTTACCTAGCAAGAACGGGACCAAGGTGTAATTGAGCAGCATCGTGAAACAATGTATTTCTTGACACGTCCGTTAATGTAACTCTTCTTTCTCTTGTGAGCTCTTTCTTTTTTATATCAGAATATGATCGATGCTCATCATTTAACGTTCATGTAGAGAATGTCAGTCTAACCGGTCTAACCCGCTTGTCGTTATGGATGTACGATTTAATACGATTCGTCCGTTGGTTCTTTTCTTCATAACACAATCAATATCCTGGCAATGATGTTTACATCTAGCTGTAAGAATGCTGCTTGTCATTTCCTTCCCACCAAAGCACATTTGAAATCCTCGGCGCGTAAACTTATTCCTATTAGATCTTACATATATAAGAAGAAATATTTTTGTACCGTAAAAGATTAATTATATGATATCACTAGAAACATTGATATCCAAAAAACATTTTACAAAAGATAAATATTATATCCTGAGTAATAATAAAAAAAAATCTTTAAGTAATATTTAATTGTGTAGTATGGTTTGGATTATTTAATTATATACATATGTATATAATTATTATTAATTAATGTTTATCTAGCAAATCTATTCCGGAAAAGCTATTTGGTAGCGGTCGGTCATATGCTCCTGAAGTCCTGAATATAGGCAACTCGGTCAGTAAAAAATCAATTTATATTTTAGTTGCACCGACAACCGACATATGTACAGATCAGCATGGCGGGTTGTCCATTCGTGCAGGCGCGCATGATCGTTCACAGCTGCGTAGGCTTCGGCACATTATAATCGCACTCACATTAATGATGCTGGGTCTACAATACGAGTCGCAAAGTCGTGAATCGCAAGAATTGACTAATCACAGTCGATCATTCTCCTCAAATTCGACTGTGATTGGTCAATTCTTGCAATTCACGACTTTGCGACACGCATTGTAGACCCAGCATAAGTAATGCTGGGTCTACAATGAGGTTCTTCACTAAGGGCCCGGAATTCGTATGTATTTGACCG